>NW_027314752.1:36515000-36770000 GCF_023375885.2 Dermacentor andersoni
AACGTGCAGCAAGATAGATTCTTGAAGTCTTTCTTCTCTAAAAAAAAAAGAAGCTTAAAATGATTTCTTCTCATTCGTCCTCATCGACAAATTCATTGTACGAAACCCTAAACATATTACCATTTTCACAGTTTTATAAGTTTTGCTTAGCCACACTGACTTTTCCGCGAAGTTAAACACAATTATGCCGCCTACTCAAACAAATGTTTAGAGATGTGGTATACAACCTACACACTATTTCACTGACGGAGTCAAGACTAAGTACTAAGTATAATACTAAAGCTACAGATAATCAAATAGTTTTGTAGCGTAATTCATGCCCACCGTTAATCAAACTCGCAAATGAAAACCCATCTATGCCTCGTTTAAAAATATAACAAAGCAACTTCTGCCTCCATCAAACTTACAACAGCTTTTCCATGACCGCCTGATACAATACTGAGAATTACCTCCGTGATTCATACTAAATGGCTAAATTTGGTGTATTGCTCCTCTGTGGAATGCTCGTGCAATGACTGATACATGCACTGTTAGAGATTGTATAACCTTTTTCGCTAACAATCGTGTTCGTGTTTTTACTTATGTTCATTCTTGTTTGCATACCCGTGTAATGAGTACTGTAATTATTATTGTAGCCATAATGTTCGTAATGATTTCGTGTCAGCTGGCAGACGCGTAAGCCCGGGGTGAAGGCCTCTTCAGGAGACATAGGAGTCTCCTTTTGCCTTACCTCGTGCACATATTTCACATTGCGCGTTTATATCTGAAATAAATTGAAAACTGAAAAGAAAAATCGAAGGTATTTCGTTGCCACGGACGCCTCATTACATCGAAGAGCACGAAAATAACGTTGCAAGAACTGCCGCACGTTTTCCGCAAAATCACGTTCGATAGTTTGTTCGCACTGACACGGAGGCTTGCTTTTCCGCGCCAAACGAACGCTTCTCTTCTGTACGTCCCACGCCGAATAAGTCACTCATTCTGTGATTAACACTTCCTCTTGTCAGATGTTGCAAGTTCAAGTTACTGATGCAACTCAATTAATGGGAGTAAATTATTGTTAACCAGAGTCTGATATCTAATTATTAGCAATTAGGTTCGCTTACTGATTTGATTTCTCTATTAATTTAGATGTTAAACTTAATATTTTAGGAACCTATCTATTCTGTACCCATTACCAATGTTTAGAATGAAGCGTGAATTACTGCACGCATACTTCAAGGGGCATTTCCTCTGAAATACTTCAATTGCTTATAGCTTCTTTTCTAATTACTAATTCTAATTCCCGGCACAGCTATTTTATTTCATTTAGTTGTCGAACACTTCTGTAATGCAAAGCCCAACCTCTGAAGTTCACGACGACATTCTTGTATAAAAGAATGCTGAAATTCAAGTCGACATTTTTTTACTGCATTTAGCAGTTGTGAGCTACAGGGAATAGTCTGAATGTGTCCTTCCGTTCACAAGAATTCAAAGCTATTCTCGTGCAACATAAAACGAAATGATAACGTAGTGGTGTGGAGAATCGAACCAGTGTTTATGCGACTTAAGCCGAGCACTCGCCCGCTGCTATCAACCGTTACATGCTGTGGAATATGGCTGAACGTCTTCGCTTCCGGCTGACCAGATTCCACGGGCTACGTAAAAGGATTCGTGTACAGCAAACAGGAACTATCTGTGTCGATTTTTTTTGGCAGAGAAAGCATTCTGGCGCCTTCACTCGACGTACATTTTGATAGGCAGTTATACGCTGTCGTACTTTCTCTAGAAAGTCAATACTTCGTTTTTTTTTCTAGCCAAATGCCATTCGCGCAAAAACGCTAGCGCTACTCAAGTGATCCTTCTTGAGTACGCTACAGGTTTTTTTAAAGGCTGACCACGTGGTCGCCATCTCGAGTTTCACTGTTATGAAATCCTTTGATACAAAAAAAGACAAAGATAAAGATAAAGCGAGTAACGGCTTCGATGCGAGCTGTAGATGTCCGCGCTGCCAAAAGCTTGACACGCTACATCATATATTAAGAAGCTGAGAAATCCTCACGCATAGAACATCTTGGCATCTTACCCTAAGAAGGCAAGCGATTGCGCACCAGCACTTTCCCACGACGACGAGTTCTTCTCCATGGCCACTGCTGCAGGCTCACTGCGAAGCACGGGACTTTAGTGAGTGTCCTTTAACGAACTGGCCACGCTCGGCAGCGCCTGTCCTGTTTATATCTGAAGTTTGCACCACAAATCGTCACTGGAACGTAGACAGCCCCTCTCTCTCTTCTTCGGCTGTGCTTTGCCCTACCGCGCCGCGAAAACGAAAGCAGCGCTATAGCATTTGTAGCGGTGGTCGCCACAGCGGTGCCCTCGAGCCAAATTGAAGGAAGAGTAGCTTCCACCTCCTCGCCAGCATTTAGCCTTTCCGCAGTGATAAGAGGGTACCAAAGACAGATGTCTGCGGTCGGTTCTCCACAGGCGAGCAATCGAAGAAAGTGATCGGGTCAGCCACGTGAAGAAACGGATAAGCGAATAGCACATATGCCTATATACGTTTCAGAGAAAAAATGAAAACGCGCGAAATATCCGGCCTGATTGTCCGACAGCCGTATTTGATAACGGACCATTTAGCAGACTCTTCCACTAAGCACCATAGACAAGACAACGCCTCCCCCACTGTCCTGTACACGCGCTTTAAGAGAGGGAGGTGAGAAAAAAAAAAGTGCTGCTGGATCCGCTTCCCTTAGCTAATTTATGAGAGCCGGAAGAAGTACCGCCAAAAGCAGTCTCTTATATTAAACAAACCATGAGGGCAGAGTCGTGGAGTTTTGAAAGCGCTCTCTCGCCCCCATGGGTGCATCGTTTTCCTGTCTGAGGCATCTTTTCCAGAAACGGCTGACGTCCACGCTATGAGGCAGAGCTGGGCGGCATATTCGCTACAGAGAACATATCGCCGCCATCCTTCCCCGCTCTCTCTTTTTTTCTTTTTCGTGCACGATCTATCACAGCCAGCGGTGTGAGAAAAGGAGGAAACGAAGAGGGTGCAGGACCGCTATAAATATGTAGAACTTCTAGAAAGTTTCAATTGAAGAAAACAAAAATAAAGCTTGTTTCTCACTATAGCTTTGGAAACCTTGAGAATAACGCTTGAAGTGATGGTAACAATGAAGAAAGCATTTGAAGTCAAATTTATGTTAAACACATTCAGGGGTAACTCACGATCAGAACATTTCGCGAAACGACATAATTAGGATACTTTCGTTATGATTACATTTTTTCCAGCGGTTTTCGCACCAATATGTGTTCGCATCTGTCCAAGATGACCACAGGTACGGGCGGTGAAGAGTAATTAGCCAAGATAGTTTCTGGTTTTTAAGCATGAAATGATTCTTGCTCCCGTTGCCGGCGACCTTCAAGTGACCTTGAGCCAAAAGCCGAAGCCGTTATCCGGGCACTCAAACGAGAACATCCAGGCAAGTTGCGAGAACAAAACTAGTCTATCCGGGCAACCAGTCAAGACCGGACTACAGGCGCTAGTTACTTCCCCAAACAAGTTACAAAAAACGTATCGCTTTCGAGTTCTTCCAAAGGCTTGTTCACAATGACACTAACGCTGTAACTTCTAGTGCGCTGAACTTTTATTTGTCATTTACGATAGCGACGTTAAAAAGGCTGTACACTCGATTGTCACCTTTTGGCGCTGAGACAGTTGCCTGTGTTCCTTTCAACGCCAGCGGTCCGTGAGGTCCGCGGAGCGTCCGGCGCGCCGGCATCGCCGGTAGCGTCCGGCGCATCGCGGACGGATGTTTGACCGAGACGACACTTGCAGTGAGGTTCTGTCTGTGACCGAAAACTATTGCGTCCAACATATGGGCCAGTGCACAGTATATGGTGTCGTTGCGGTGTGGCGAGGTTGGGGGTGCCGTTGCGAACATGCACTACACCCCTTAAAAGACTGCGGCTACTATCATCTCCAATCTTCTTTGCCGGTAGCCATTTCCTGCTTACATCTGCTCTGGATTACGGGAGGACCAGCACGTTTACCTTTAGAATAAATGATGAAGTATATCCTGTGTGATTGTTGTCACGAAGAGTACAACGCCAAAGAATATGGCAAGGTATGCGTTTCTTAAAGAGGAGTCTCAATATCTGTGCATCATTTAATTTGAAATTGTTTTGTTGCCAGTGTACGTGGTTAAGCGCTGTGGTTAGCGCGTGCTTGAGTGATCCTTCGCCGGCCATAGTTTGAGAGAGAATATGGAATTAGCCACGGGTGTTGGTTGCGGTATAGATACACGTGTCTGGAATCTCGTAACATTGTGTTGCAAAAAATATATTTGAATGGTCTAACTCTCATTTTGCTTGTATGTTTCACTTCCTCTGACCGATAACTTCGATTTGTGTCGGTCGATTTTCATAATTCCTTTTGTTCTGTGTTCTATGACGTGCTGAGAGTACACCTACGGCAAACGTGCGTTACCTGAAAACGGCGTTGCAGGGCCAATTTAATAGATTAAAGCAAACAAAAACTGCGGTGTGGGCGAGCAGGGCTCGCCCTTGGCGATATCTATAGGTGGTACCATTACGCGAAACATTGCTATAGAATACGGCCATCCCATGCCAAACGAACCGGCCTTTTTTTTTTTTTTACAGCGATGTTGTTTATGTGGACTCGGTGCCGTTGTTGTCAGAGTTCGCTAAAGCTATCGTCATCATCCTCATCATCATTTATTAACCCTTACGGACCCTTAACAGGGCATTACATAAGGGGGGGGGGGGAACAGTATTGAAATAACATATAAAGGAGCGAATGCTATACAACAATGAATCAACTACGTTACAAGTACAGAGCGCGCGCACACACAAAAAGGATACAGTAAAGAGCAGTGGAAAACACAAGGCAAAAGAAAAGGTAAAACACACATCCTTCCATAGAAGGATGGTATGGAGCAAGTAATTAGGAATAAACTAACAAACGAAGATATACTTTGTAACAAAAGATTGACACCCAACCGGACACTGAAATACAAGACAAAGTATACAAAGCATATAATGTAAATCAATTGGACAACGCCTGTATCGTAAAAATGGTGTGAGAAAGCAAAAATGCGTAGTCATTTAACAAAAAGCTCAGTTAAGGACTGCCTGAGCTTTTCTGGATTTCTCTCAAGAGCAACTGCTTCGGGAAGTCCATTCCAATGGCTCGAGCATCGTCGCTATCTTCCACAGCTGGCTCGTTGCCGCCCCTCGACGCTACCGCACGAACGCGCTCGTGCCACTGCTACAGCGTTCGTCGTCGTCGTTTTCCACAGCTACCTGCTGTTGCCGCTCGCCATTCAAGTGTAGAATTTCACTTTCTCTTCTGTCGTCGTAATGGGGAAGCCGCGTCTACGGAGGTATGAGCCATTGCTGTAGGGGGTATGAGCCATTCATTGCCTTACGTGAGGAGGAGGAAAGAACTTTATTGGGTCCTGAGGAACCCCTTCCCACCCACTCTTGGTTTAGTGGTCGGCAGGGGTCGCGGGCCGCACCCACGTTGGGACGGGAAGCCCGTGAGCCTCCGCCCTTTCGTGAGCCCTCTGGACGGCCCGAAGCTGGGTCTGGTGGTCGTCGCTTCGCAGGGCGTCCATCCAGTCTTCTTCTTTGCTGAACACGGTGCCGCTTAACGCGGAGCATTGCCAAAGCATGTGCGATAGCGAGCAGTACGATTCGCCGCAATCCGGACATTGCGGCTCTACGTCCGGTGAATAAAGGCTCATTCTGCCTCTCGAGGGGAACGACCTTGTTTGCAGCATTCTGAATATAGATGACTGTGGTCTAGTAAGTTTAGCGTGGGGGAGCGGGAAGGTCCTCCTCGACAGCTGATAATGTGTTGTTAGTTCGTTGAAGGTGAGCAGCGGGTCTCGGTGCTCCCCTCCCTCCCCGCCACTTCGCTCGCCACGATCGCCGCGGTGCGTGAGTCCTCGCGCGCGTCCGTGTGCCAGCTCGTTGGCGTTGGGAAAGTCGGGGTGCACGTCGGCCCCCATGTGGGCTGGAAACCATTTGAGGATGTGATGACCCGCGGCTCCCTCACTGCCGAGGACGGCCGCTGCTTTCCGCGATATCGAGCCCGAGGCGAATGCTCTGGCCGCCGATCGCGAATCTGTGTATACGTATGGACGTTCGGGGTCCCTCATTGCCATGGCTATTGCCACCTGTTCGGCCACCTCGGACGTTACCCCCTTGACCGATGCTGCGTTGATGATCGTACCATCCCAGCGTATCGAGACGGTCGCGTACCGGTCGCTGCGCCCGTACTGGGCCGCGTCTACAAATGCCGCCAGTCCCGGACAGCTGGCGGTCGATTTCAGCAGTGCTCGGGCCCTCGCCTTTCGGCGCCCCTCGTTGAATTGCGGGTGGACGTTTCTCGGAAGCGGTTCTACCTTGAAAGTGCCCCTGACCGCCGCGCTGAGCGCGACGCTGCGTGCGTTGCACTCTGCCTCGGCATTTATACCTGCTTCTTCTAGGATGCGTCTGCCGGCCCTGGTGGTCGACAGCCGCACGACCTGTGCCTTGGTCTGTGCTTCGATGATTTCTGCTAGCGTATTGTGGACCCCTAGCCGATCGAGCCGCTCCGTGCTTGTACTGATCGGAAGACCTAGAACCCTCTTGATGCTCTTGCGCATCAGTGTGTCTATCTTGGCCGCGTCTCTCTTGGTCCATTTTAGCGCCGAGGCTACGTAATTTACGTGACTCATGAGGAAGGCGTGGTAAAGTCTGATGAGATTGCTCTCGCTGAGCCCTCCCCTGCGGTTGGTCACCCTGAGGATCAGCCGGAGCATGTTCTCCGTTTTGGACGTGAGTCTCATGACCGTTTGCGTGTTACCGCCTTTAGCCTCAATTAGCAGCCCCAAGATTCTTATAGTGTCCACTCTGGGGATCGGCTGGCCGTCACTCGTGCGTAATTTGATTGGTATTTGATCGATCGGCGTCAAATTCCTCATGCCTTGTTTCGAGGGCCTGTAGAGCAACAGTTCCGATTTGCTGGGTGACAGACGGAGTCCCGTTTCCTTCAGGTACTCTTCCGTTGTGTCCAGCGCCTCTTGAAGAGCCCGCTCGACTTCTGCGTCGGACCCTCCCGGGCACCACACCGTAATATCGTCTGCGTACAGGGCGTGATTGACGTTGGTCACTCTCGTCAGCCGGTCCGAGAGCCCTTTCAATGCTAGATTGAATAATAGCGGGGAGAGCACCGCCCCTTGTGGGGTGCCCTTCGCGCCCAGCGTGTAACAATCGGACGTGGCCTGTCCTATTTTGATCGTGGCTTTCCTGTCTCTGAGGAAGGAGCCTATGTAAGAGTGGAATTTCCGGCCGAGCCCCATCACCGAGATCGTTTCCATTAGAAATCTGTGTTTCACCGTGTCGAACGCTTTCGTTAGGTCCAGGGCCAGTATGCCCCTGGTGTCTCTGGTTATGCCGTCGATTATGTGCTTTTTGAGTTGTAACATTACGTCCTGTGTGGAGAGGCCCGGTCTGAAGCCCACCATGTTATGTGGGAAGAGGCCCTCTCTCTCTATGTACCGCGATACTCGGTTATGTATGGCATGTTCCGCCGTCTTGCCTACGCACGAGGTCAGCGATATTGGCCGCATGTTCTCCGCCGCAAGTGGTTTACCGGGTTTCGGTATTAGTATGACCGAAGCCTCTTTCCAGGCCTCTGGTACTTGTCCCGTTTCCCACGCTCTGTTTATTTCTTCGGTGAGCTTGTCGACCGACTTTCCGTCTAGGTTTCTTAACAGTTTATTCGAGACCCCATCAGGGCCCGTCGCGGAGCGTCCGTTGAGGCCTTGTAAGGCATCCCAAATTTCCGATTCCGTGAAGGGCGCGTCGAGTTCTTCGACCTCTGTGCCGGCGTATTGTGGATAGTCGCCATCGCCTGACGGGCCCAGTGGTAGATACGTCTCGGCCAGCTCCTTTAGGAACTCGCTCTCCGTTTTGCCCTGCTCCTTTTGTTTGTGTAAAATCCTATCAATTGCCAATCTCTGATTGCCTTTGGATTGCTTGTCGTCTAACAGTTTCTTTAGGAGGTTCCATTTGCGCCCGGTTCTCATTTGTCCGTCTACCGACGCGCACACCTCGTTCCACTGTTGCTTGGAAAGCTCGATCGAGTGCGCTTCGATTTCCCGGTTTAGTGCCGCTACTTTCTTTCGCAGTCTGCGATTTAGTCTTTGCGTTTTCCACCTGGCCGTGATGGAATTCTTTGCCTCTAATAGGTGTGCCAATCTCGCGTCCATCCTTTCCACGTTCAGTTCAGTTTGGACAACCCTCGTCGCGGTGCCAACGTCCTCTTTGAGCCTTCTAAAAAGGCTGTCTAGGTCCGCATATTCGCTTTTGTCTTCCTTCCTTATTTTGCGGAAGGCGTCCCAGTCGGTGACCTTAAATTCTCTCGGTGGTGCCGCCTTGACGGGGATCGTCACTGCCAGTATGCAATGGTCGCTGCCGAGGTTCTCGTGCAGGTTGCGCCACTCGGCCCCTCGCACGTTCTTGACGAAGGTCAGGTCGGGCGTCGTGTCCCGCGCCACCGACGTGCCTAGTCGAGTTGGATAGCGGGGGTCGGTCACCAGCTCTAGCGAGCACATAGTGACTGCCTCCAATAGCCGTTCTCCCTTAGGCATTGGCCTTGCATAACCCCAGGCTCCGTGGGGCGCGTTAAAATCTCCTGCCACTATTAGCGGGGCCCCCCTGGCCATTGAGGCCGCCTTCGTTATTATCGACGTGAACGATTGTTTGCGGTCAGACGGCGGGCTGTACACGTTCACTACGAATACGCTGTTTTTCAGCCAACTGTTCGGTATGATTTCGATCGCGGTTACCTCCGCTTTCGCGTTGCCTAATTTGAAATCTCGTTCCTGGAAAGAGCATTTGTTCGCGACAAGCGTTGCCACTCCGCGCTTACCCTGTTCGAATTTCGACGAGGCGACCCGGTAGCCGGGCAAGGTCACCTCGCTACCCAAAGTTTCTTGTAAGATTATGACGTGCGGTTTGTCCGCCTGTGAGGCAACGAACTGTAGCAGCGGAGCCTTGCGCTTTTTGATGCTAGCGCAATTCCACTGCCACACGACCAGCTCTCTAGTTGGAATGTTCGCCATGATTGATACATTGGATTTGTTTAGCACCTGCAGGCGCCATGTGTGCTTCGATGCGCGTCACTCTTGCCGCGAGCGCTACTATGCTTTCCGCTAGTTGCTGGACCATTAACTGCAAAGAGCTAATCGACTGCTTAATTCCCAATAGGATGCTGCTGGACTCGTGTTCCGCCAGGTTTCCCTCCTCCGTCAGGGGAGGGGCCCTGCGTTTGACCGAGCGAACAGACTGCTCCCCTTGCGGGGTCGGTGTACTTTGCGCCACCTGCTGCTGCTGTTCGGCTGGCTGAGAAGTGGAACCTTGTTTCCGAAACGATTCGAAATCCGCCCTCATTTTCTTGATCTCCTCTTTGAGGCGCGCGTTTTCTTCCGCTAGCTCAGCTATTCTAGGGTCTTCCTTGTTATGCTTTGGCAATGCTACCTGCGTTACCTTTGATTGTGATTTCGGTTGCGGCTTTGGCCTGGCGCGGTCCGCCCAGGTCGGCCCCTCTTGAATGCGCACTTGGGAGCGGGAGCGCCCCCTGGAGAGGGAACGGCCTCTCGATCGGCTGCGCTGTCGTAGTGTCGGCGTTGTCGAACGTCCCCGTCTGGGGGCGCTTGTCACGCTGGAATCGCGTGATCTACCTTCCACCTGTTGCGGCTGGCTTTGCAGCCGCGATTTCTTGGCATTTCTGCGTCGGCGCCTCCTGCGCCGCACGACGTAAGGGATTTGGTATCGTTGCTTGCACTTGTTGTCCGCCGTCGGGTGTTGGCCCCCGCAAAGGGCGCACTTGGGCGAGCACTGGTGGTCTTCAGCCGGGTCGTTGACTCCGCAGCCGCGGCACCTTTTCTTGTGAGGATTTGGACACACGTCGACTCTGTGGCCCAAGTCACCGCACCCGTAGCACACGTCGTTTTGCCGCTTGTATAGCGTGCAGCGTATTAGGCTTACGCCACACATGATATAGTTCGGCACTTTCATGCCGTCGAAGAGCACTACCACCGTCGAGGTGTTTTTGATCCGCTTGGCTTCCAAGGCCTTGGGATTTCTTTGGTTGACGATCATGGCCTGAAGCTGGGCCTCGTTGATTTCGGGGTCCACTCCTCTGATGACCCCCTTGCACGTGTTGTCCGGCGCCGCAATGTATGCGGCCACATTGTATGCGCCTTCTCGTAGGTGAAGCTTGTGAATTCCGGCGTATGCGTTGGCGTTCTTCTCAGTCGGCGTGGACACGACGAGAATGTTCTGGGTTGCGTTCGGACAAACGATGTCTTCCTCGGTCTCGTTCGGCGGGAGCGAGGCCGCCATTGCTAGTGCTTGCGCCAGGCGAATCTGACTCACTTTTTTCACGTCGAGGCCGTCTCTCGGCCTCACTATGATGCGAATGTGGTCCCTCGGTAGCCGGGGGAGCCTCGATGCGGCGACGAGGCGCTTGATCGCGCTCTGCGGGCCAGCCGTGCGGCGGCCGCCCTTCGTCTCTGCTCGTCCCTCGTTGCCTCGGTCCGGAACGGTCGGTCCCGGTTTGGCCTTCTTGTTTCTACCCATGGCCGTCGCCCAGCCTGGGCGATTCGCTTCTTCTTGGGAGATGTCCTCTCCCTCTACGACGGTCTCCATAGCGGGCATCCTGCCGCGCACTCGTACGAGCGAGGCCTGGGCCTGCTCGCTCCTCGACCCCGGCGATGGGCCTAGTCGGGTAGGGCTAGCTGAGCCGCAGCGTGGTTTGAACTAAAACGTCTCGGAAATTGAAAAGAGTTCACTGACCGGAAGAAAAATCGGACATCGGCGTGTTCCTTAGAAGAAAGTGCGTCGAATAGTGCAAATTTTGTTGCTAGGAATCACATAAATCAGTCCGAAAACGTGTACAGAAGCGGGAGCCGAAAATTCCACATCCGCACAGGTCGACTTCTTCTTCTTTTAATTTTAATTTTAATTTTAATTTTGAAGCGCAAGGCTGTGATTGTGAAATGTGAACGCCGTCGTCTGCCGTCAGCTCAAGAGCAAGCAAAGCAAGATTGAACGTCTCCAGACAAAGCACTACGAGCGGAGGAGGCCCAGCAAGCAAGAGAGAACTCGAGATCGAGCGGAAGAAGAGACAAGACCAAGCAAATAGAACATTACACACAAAATGAACAAAAAAACTTTTAAAAAAGTACAAAATTTATTTCACGCCGAACCTTGCTTTCATTAGTGGCGCGCAAAAAAGGGGCGGAGCAACTTGTACGCGAACAAAAAGCACGGCAAAACACAGACGAACCTCACGCGCAAAAAAAAAAAAAGCACTGGGAGAACTCCCCCCCCCCCCCCCCCCCCAAAAAAAAAAGCACTCCTACAACATGCTCACCACGCGAAGCACGCAAAAGCGAAAATGAGGTGAAATAATGGTTAAACGAAAGATTTACAATATAGACTGCTAGCGAAGTTTGACTTGCATGGTGCAACACTGATGTCGCTAACACAGCTTCGCTGTTCGATCATTCTTACGGAGTGGAAGGGGGCGGCGATTTTTCTTTTATGCGAAGCATATTACGAGAGCACAACCCAGCTCCTCAGGCGCGGCGGTGTTGCTTCAATGACCTTTGACCCCATGCCATACCACGTGACACCGTGACGTCACGACAGAGGAGAAACGGGGCTCCAACTCGCGCCGTCGCTCGCGGCGTCGCGGCGGTATATAAGCAGCTGCGCTTGCCTCTGCTAGACATTTTCTAGGTGGCTTTGATCGGACGCGGTGAGCGTCGAGCAACGCAGCGTTCGGCGCGACAACGAAATTTCTAGGTGGCTTTGGCTCAACTCTTGCAAGATGGGCTGGGTGGGAATCGAACCAGGGTCTCCGGAGTGTGAGACGGAGACGCTACCACTGAGCCACGAGTACGATGCTTCAAAGCGGTACAAAAGCGCCTCTAGTGAATGCGGTGTTGCCTTAGAAACGAGCTGTTCTCGTGCGTCGCTTGCTCAGGCGCACATTTCGTTGCCCCGCCGAACGCTGCGTTGCTCGACGCTCACCGCGTCCAATGCGGGGCGCGTAGTCGCTGCGCCGTAGCCCATTGTCTTACACCCCTTGGCGGGTCGACGGGAACGCTGTCGCGTTCCACTCTTGAAGGCGAAGCAGAGTAACGCATGAGTTGTTTCTTCGTCTAGCCGAACCAAATATAGCCAAGCAACAGCAGTTCACCAGGCTAAACAGTGGTTCAACAACTAAAATAAAGGCTAGTATGCTTCGCATCCTGGGCTTAACCTTAGCTAAGCCACAGCCATTTTTTGACCGTCACAGATAAAAAAATTTAGAAAATTTCACATGTTTGTTAAAGTTCCAAACACGCTCTCCACGTTTATTTTTCTTGCCAAGGATTTCCTACCATCTTGGCAAAAATATGTTCTTGCGCAGCTGAGCAAGAAGGCACCAATCAAAAATTTTTTAAAAGACTTGTTGCACGATATAGTCATTCGTGTGGCGTGTATGGCAAGAAAATGAATTGGTATGACTGCCGAAATGACCAATTTTTGAATCATTTGAAAACTGATTGAAAAGTGCTTTTGGCACCGGCAAAAGCGAGTAAACTTGCAAAGTTCGAATTTCTTTCTCGGAACGTAGGAACATACAGAAGGCACTATAGTTATAGTAGTGTGGTTAACATAGTATAGCCGAAAAATATTTGAAGCGTTGAAGGTTCAGCAGATCGCCTAAAACAAACCGTAAAGATTATTATTATCTTTTTTTTTTTGCAACAAGCTTCGTGTTCAAGGTCAAAAAAGTTCCTTTGGTAGCCGGCCTAAAAATATAATTTACGTCCGTAAATATCACTACATTTCAGCTATGCATGCGAGCAGTTACAAAAAGACATTTCATAATATTTCAAAAAAATATTTTTAGAAATGTTAGTGCGTGCATCACGCAGACAGCCTAAAATAGACATTAGCCGGCGCAGCCTATTGACGCCATCTTTACCAAACCATCAACGCCGTCCTGTAAATGAACACAGTTCAACTGTAACCGTAACAGTTTTGAGGTGGAGGCGCTGGGTACTTCGACCAAGACGACGGAGCTGCTGCAGCAAGTCTCACCACGCCGAAGCCGACGCCTCGTTCGACTGCGTCCGAAACCACTTCGACATAAGGCGGAAAGTTTGCATTTTCCCCGGAAGGGGTCACCGGCTTTTATATATTGCCTACACCAACAACTGCACTTAAAGAAACTTCGTGTGACTTCGAAGAATTCTACACTGAGGTGACGGCCTTGCATGAGTATTTATAAGACCTCACAATAGGAGACTTCACTTTCACAGCCCGAGTCGCCCCGCACCACCAAGTGACCGGCGTCTCTCGGTGGTGCACCTTCCTTCGTGTGACTGTCTTATACTTCCCTACAATACAGTCCGGCTATAAGCGCTGATGCGCAGGAGTGCTATTGATTCTGATTTCGAGTGAATCCTGCTTCGCCTCATTTAGGTTATTCAGTGAAATAAATGTATTTATGACCTCTGCATGCAAGTAGCGATGTTTCCATCCGGAATAAATGTTTTAAATTATCATAAGAGCTTTTTTTTTTTCGCGAGTCGTTAGCATTGCCTGTTGGGAAGAGAACCAACATTGAGACACATATCATTAACGTGCATTTCACACGCCGTTGATGAAAGACTCTGCCAAATGGGTCACTGAAGTCTGCAGGTTCTTTTGTTTGTTCTTCACACCGAAAGCGGAGCGTCTAAGCGGACAAGCGGATTTTCAAAGCGGCGAGGCGGCTAGCGCCCGCGCCTGTTCAGACCGGCCGCGTTGCCTGGCTGGCCGCGCAGCCGGGAAGGCGGGGCATCTCGAGATTTCTTTAGCAATTTCAGGGAAGTGCCGCCATCTCGCGGCACTTTGGGGTTGTACGCGCACTTTCGATATTTTTTTTCTTCGTGGGTCGGCGCGTTCCCGTCCGCTACCTACCTCTGCAAAATGATGAGCTCAGATGAAGACGAGATCGTTGGCATTTTACTCGCCACTTGTCTAGTCGATTTTCAAGATTTGTTACAGCGCAACACAAGACAAGGACAAAACAAGGTATAAAGCGATGACACGGCGCCGTGTCGTCGTTTTATACCTTCTTTTGTCCTTGTCTTGTGTTGCGCTGTAACAAACCCCAACTGGCCCAACTTGCCGTTCTGACGCTTTCGAATAACAAGCGAAAAGGCCAGAGAAAGGCATTCGTTTACATTCGTTCACCAGCGCTTCCGCAGTGTCGGGTTCTGATTGGCTGCGGCCAAAGCGGCCAACTTATCCGCGCGGAAAAAATCGGTCCGGGCGCGATCCGGCCAAGCGGCCGCGTATTTTCCGCAAAGCGGAAAATCCGTGGCCGCTTGGCCGGATCCGCTTGGCCGCTTGTCCGCTCCGCCTTCGGTGTGAACGTGCCTTAACTGTCACCACGGCGACGTTCCACGTCACCGCCACCATCGGGAAACTAGCCGGCGCGGCCGATGAAGTTAAGGTTGCCAGACAGCCTGCGTCTCTGCGAAATACTCCTCCGCTTATTATGATGATGAACAAAGCGCGTGTGATAAGTGATAGCATACCGTCAACTGCATTAGTGGATACTTGTGCTACCGTTTTCGTCATGAGTGTGACTTTCAAAGAAAGCTTCGGTCGGAAGATATGTTCCCGTCGAATGATGGTGTGATGTTTCGTGGTAATAAAGGAGAGTGCCTTGTTCCCCTTGGTACTTGTGTTGCAACCATTTTATTCAAAGGAGCAGATCCTAAAACGATTTCTCGTACCACCGCGCTGCACTCATGTGATTCTCGGGATTGACTTTCTTCAGGATTGTTGTGATTCGATTAACTGCGGCACAGCCGAAGTTACATTGAATAGCGCGCTTCTCTCCGCCCTTACCAGAGAAAAACTATTTTGTTGTTTCGAACGAGTTGCTGCTACCACCTTGGTCGCTGTCACGTGTCCCTGTCAATGTCACTGCTGCCGACTTTTCATCGTTTGACGAGCAAATCCAACCACTTACGTCGAGCTGCGCAAATAACGACGCGTTCGTGACATCAGACGGTCTTTATGAATGCAACGTTATACCGTTCGGCCTTTGTAACGCGCCAGCAGCATAAGGAGTTATGGGCACTACCCTCCAAGCTTGGACTTAAACAGGACATTTTTTGTACTACCTCGATGATGTGAATTTTGGCAGCCCATTGATTGAGCATAACGGACGTCTGAGTCTTGTCCTGGATTGTGTCGAAAAAGCTGGCTTGATCCTAAATTCCAAGAATTGTGGTCTTTGCTCGTATTTTCGTCGCTTCGTCCCAAGGTTCACGGACGTGGTGTACCCCCTAACGCGTCTTCTCCAAAAAGACATCCCTTTTAACTGAAGATCAGCTAGCGACGACGCGTTCCACCAGTTAAAATTTCTACTAACGTCGGGGCCCATATTGCGTCACTTCGATGCATCCTTACCTATGGAAGTGCACACTGCTGCCAGTGCCATCGGCATCGGTGCCGTACTAGTGCAACGTCATCAAGGAGCTGAACACGTTGTGGATTATGCTAGTCACCCTTTGACTAAGGCCGAACGCAATCACACTGTCACCGAACAAGAATGCTTGGCAGCTGTTCTCGCTGTCCCCAAATTTCGGCCCTATATCTACGGACGCCCGTTCACTAACGTTACCGACCACCACGCGTTATTCTGGTTGGTGAATCTCCGTGACCCGAGTGGTCGACCGGCACGTTGGGCTCTTCGATTGCAAGAATACGACTTTGTTATTTCCTACAAGTCTGGACGTCGCCACCTCGATGCAGACTGTCTATCCCGCCTTCTGACGACGACGGATGTGACGAAGAAAACTCTTGAAGACTGTTTTGCTCCTATTTCTTCTACATTCCCAGACTCGATGCCTTTCAGGGCAGAGCAAAAGGATCATATTAGGTTGACACCACTATTTGTAGCTGCATCGCGTCCTGGAGCCACCGGCCGATTTTAATTGTGCCCGTGACGGCCTGCTTTACAAGACCAATTATTCGGCCACATGCGCACGCTTCCTTCTTGTGGCGCCGCCGAGTCCGCGAGCGTCATGCTGAAAGTCGTGCACGACGATGCGACCTCTGGCCATCCAAGGTTCATGAGAACTTTGAACCGCACATAGGAGCGTTTTTACTGGCCCAGAATGCAAGACACAGTCAAGCACTACATCGCCGATTGCGAACAATGGCAACGCTACACGCACCCTACGAACGCTCCGCCGGGTCTTCTCCAACCTCTGTCACCGCCTCGCCTGCCATTTGAACAAGACGGTGCCCATCTTTTGAGCCCATTTCCACGATCATCTAACGACAACGGATTGGTGATTTAAGTGTCGTCCACCTGACCCATTACGCAGGAACGGCGGCCATATCGTATGGAACAGCTGCCTGCGTTGCAATGTTTAATTTTGCTTCGACTTATTGTTCAGCAAGCCCCCCCCCCCCCCCCCGTGTCATCATTAGTGATCGTGATCGTCAGTTCGTTGTAGACGCCGTAGAAGAACTGCTTCGTCTCTGCAGTTCGCAGTGCCGCTATTCAACGCCTTATCACCCTCAGACAAATGAGCTTGTAGAACGAACGAACAGAACTTTAACTAGCACACCATATGTACGTGTCTTCCGATCGCAAAGGCTGAGATGGCGTTTTCCGCTTTATCGCCTATGCTTATAATACTGCAAAGCGTGAGACGACCGATTACAGATATTTTTATCTCCTTTACGCACTTCCACCGCTAAGCTGCTTTGACACCATACTACCGCTTGAATTTCACAGCCAGTGAAAGACGCTGTGTCTCGTCGAAGAAGCCCGGCGTATATTGGTCGTCATCGTGCGGGGCATCGCAACACCAATCGGAAGAGCGCTGACAGCCTGCATTATGTCTGTCTCGTACGGTAAAGGAGGCCTTGTGTAGTTGTGGACCCCGGCCGCAACGTAGAAGTGGCTTATGCGAAAAGTTTTTACCCCAGTACATGGGCCAATTCGTCATTGTAGATCGTCTGAGCGATTTGATGTTTGACGTCAGCTGGTGGTCGGTCTAGCCGCACCCAGTTAGTACATGTTGCTCGACTTAAACGGTTTCACCCTACATTTTCTCAGTGATTTGGATTCGCCGAGCGGGCTTCGTCTAGGAAACGGGGACTGATACGGCATGAGCCAAGCAATAAGAAGAGGAAGAATATGTTAGCCGGCGCAGCCTAGTGGCACCAACTTTACCAGACCATCAACCTCGTCCTGTAAAGTAAACCCAGTTCAGCCATAACAGTAACAATATGAAGCTTTGCTCATGAAGTAGAGAATCATCATGCAAAGATTGTTAATGAGTTCGAGAACCTATTCAACAAGCTGTGACTGGCTGTAATAAAATCACAACCTAGACAAGCGACGTCAAGCGCCACATCCCCGACTCATTCTTTTTAATGCGAATAGCATGGTCTACTTCACCCGTTTTGAGCCTGCCTGCCTATCTATCTATCTATCTATCTATCTATCTATCTATCTATCTATCTATCTATCTATCTATCTATCTATCTATCTATCTATCTATCTATCTATCTATCTATCTATCTATCTATCTATCTATCTATCTATCTATCTATCTATCTATCTATCTATCTATCTATATATCTATCAATCAATCAATCAATCAATCAATCAATCAATCAATCAATCAATCAATCAATCAATCAATCAATCAATCAATCAATCAATCAATCAATCAATCAATCAATCTATCTATCTATCTATCTATCTATCTATCTATCTATTGATGCGTTTCCTTTCTTGAAAACGCCGCGCGCGCTATTTTCCTGCCGGGAATGCTATCCTGCTGATAACGCGCATGCCGTTCGTTACTGGAAAGTACCGGGCTCGCAGCGTTAAAGAAAGGAAACGCATCAAGGCTGATGACGATTATCGTTGTGTGGCAGAAGGGGCACTCCAAAGGGTGTACACTCTTCTTAGAGTGTAGCGACTGCACTGCCGCCAGCGCCCTGAGCGGCTGGTCAGACCGCTCATTTTATCTTCCGAAATTTTAGACGCGTGGTTTAGCTCTCTTTTGGTTTCGGTTTCGATAACAATGCTTTCGATTCTGGTTTACCTTTGGGTGCAAAAATGTTCAATACGTCGTTTTTAGTGGAGCGCATGAGCTCTTTCATCTTTAAATATCTTATTTTAAAGAAAATATTTCATTTTTAAGAATGCCGTACAAATGGACGTAATAAACTAGTGGAACGCAAACATTTTACTGGAAAAGCCGCGAAGCTTCTCAGAAAACCCGCAAGGCTGAGTCAGCTCATGCAGAGTGGAAAAGTAATGCGGTCAGGGCTCTCTTTATCGCAATTCTCTTACTTTTTCTGAGCCGCCTTTCTCAGTTGCACGCTATAGGAGTTCCATACAAAAAAAGTATTTTTTCTTGTTTACATGGGGAATTGGACTGAAAAAATACTGGATCACACACTAGATAAATACACAAACTACAAGCAGTGGCGTTGTAACGGGGGAGGGGGTGGGTTCCATGGGTTTCGGGCGCCAGGTGCCAGTTGGAGGGGGGGGGGGAGGGTGTCATATGTCTGAAGGCCGCCCTCTTTCCGCCGGCTTGACTGGGCGTAAATGGTAACAAATGCTCCGGTAACCAGCAGCCCGAGCTCATGTACCAGATGTGTAGTGCCGCAGAATTGTCGGCTGCAGCCTTATCAGCGTCCTACGTAGTAACTACACGAACGTGCGGGCTAAAAAAATTAATTCGCCAAGTGGTCGCTAAACCACTCGCCTTTTAGCGGAATGTTTCGTGTGCGGTGCGCTCGTGCGGCGCGCTCGTGCTCGGAGCGGGCGTCGCTAAACATATCATATGGTGATGGGGCTCTTGCGTTCCTCTTCAGTTCAGTCCGCGCTATGTTAAAATAGGATATCTTAAATAACTTGTTAAATACCAGTTATAGAGGAAACATTGCAATTCGGGAATTGCGGACCCAAGTCCCATTATTAACTCAAGATTTTTTTTCCTCTAAAGAAAATCGTCTTGTGCGCTAGAGCCTGCGGTACTTCAGCACTGCGGGCGGCCCAGTATGGCAGTACCGAAAGAAATATGAAATAGTGCACCAGTGACGTCAATATCTCTATCCTCTACATTCGCTCTTAAAAAGTTTACACCTTTTGTGACTTATCTTGTAGTACCTCAACAATAATCGCCGTCTGTCTTACCCGCGTTTTCTTTCTTCAACGCTGTGAGCCCGGTACTTCCAAGTCACGAACGGCTTGCGCGTTATCAGCGTGACACAGCATTCTCGACAGGAAAGTAGAGAGTGCCGAGTTTTCAAGAAAGGAAACGCTAGCAAGGGAGATGCCGACTGATTGTGGGGCAAATATAGACCCTAAAGGGTGCAGCAGCTTTAAGAGTGTCACGAGTGCAGACCAACAGAAGCGCAAGCATGGAGGAAGGAAAAACTGTTTTCTTCCTCCATGAGCCCAAGCTTTCGCTGGCACGGGCTTCATCGCGGCCTTCAGTTTCTTTGCATGGTGACGCCAGGAATCGACGCGAAGCGTGCTCTATTCCGTTCCCAACCTTGTGGCGGTACCGCAGCTCGGATAATAACGTTTGTCAATAGCAACAAATAAAGAAAGGCTTTATGAATCAGAATGAAGAGAACTCGTAATGTCATAGCTTTGCCGCCTGCGCAGCAGAGAAGCATGTGGCGTTTTCTAATCGGATGGGGAGATCACCGTCACTGACACGCTGTTTAATTTTCGTTTGGGTTCAGGGCTGCCAACAGCCAAAATACTGCACCCCGTAGTAGATACGACGAATTTTGTTAAGTTGTTGTTGGGCAACACATGACTGTCGAGCTTCAATTTTGCAGATGCAATATTGCCTCTAAAATCGCTAATTAAATCTTTATTACAATGTTTGTTACTTGTGAGCCATATTTTCCACAATGCCGCATCTGTATTGGCTGCCAAGCATTACAGCAGGGTGTGAGAGCGGGCTAGTTGGTATTCCATGCTGAAGTGACTAGCGCAAGAGTGGACACGAGACACTAAAAAGGCGACAAGGACAAGCGCAAACTTCCAACTGGTGTTTATCACAGAAAGGTAAGTATATATACTCTCGCGCACTTGATCATAATCAGTTACAATAGTGCAAGTCGACATGGTCATCACAAATAAACAAGAGCGCATCATGGCCGCGCCAAGACCTAAGGCGGCCTCCCACATACAGACCTCAGGAATGCAAATTCTTTAGCAGTCAATGCTAGGGACGGTTTGCTAACGCAGATGCCTTCTGCGATAGCCGCTGCCTGAATGGTGAGTCTAGTGCTTTACTGCCCATTGTTTGCTATTATATTTCAGTTTTTTTTTCAAAGAGTGGATTACATTTGCATTGGGAGCAATGAATCCCAAGGAAACCCTCTCTCCCTTTTTGAACTTTCTGATTATGTTCCTGTGGTCTGTACATTTTTGTGATAAACACTAGTTGGAAGTTTGCGCATGTCCTTGTCGCCTTTTAAGTGTCCCGTGTCCACTCTTGCGCCAGTCACTTCAAGCATTACAGTCTGACCGCAGTTGTGTAAATGCGCTTATCACAAGTTATCAGTACAGCACCCTGTGCTATTTTGTGCAGAAAATAAAACAGCGTGTATGCCTGCTACATTCGTGATCTTTGGGAACGAAAACGAAGGAGGGGAGGGGGGGGGGGGCATGCGCGGTATCCAAGGCGGCTGTGCATAAGTTTGAACATCACGCCTCCCTCCCCGAAAATTTGCCATATTGTCACCTTCCTGACTACAGCGAGGGAGGGGGGGGGATGAAATAATACCCATGGGCCCCGGGTGCCCGACGACCTAGCTACGCCACTGACAAGAATGCTTTAGCAATGCCAAGCAACGCTTCAAGTAAAAGTGGCACTTGCGAACCGAGCCAGGCGCATGCAGCATGCAGTGAGGTAAACATTCTTCACAAAACAATCCCAAATGTGCGTTACAATGCTTGAGCCGCGCCAAATGAAACGTTTGTGTGATGGTACGGGTGAGCCACATATAAGAAGTTCTGTGCTTTAAACCGAAGGTCTCGCAAGTGACTTTTGGAAAATTACGCGTCGGATATAATGCAAATGCTCTTCCGGGGAAGAGATGGGTGCCGAAACAAACGGATGGCTGCGCGGTAAATAGATGCCATGACTCAGATTTTATGCTATACGCGTCCAAAATACATTCACCCAGCATAACAAACGTCTTGATAACAGTGTTCTTAACGCAAGAAACAGCACAATTATCTCGGCAGAGAAAAGGAAGCACCTTACCGCACCAGCGAGGCACCGGGTGGAAAAGCACGGTGGGGTGGGCGTAACCAGCGGCACATGATCGGCGCAGCATGAACGTCTCTATGAAAACGGGACGTGTGGACGTGATCCCGTAGACATATGATAAGCAGCCTATCTTTGAGGTAAAGTGGAAGCACAAATTGCTACGCCGCCAGACGGGTGGTCAGACCATTACTTACGCGGCCGCTAAACGGCTCGGGTGTCCGGCTTTTACGTATGTGTCTCTATGGTCACGCCGCCGTTGTATCATTGTCGTCAGTTCAGTAACGTGGTCCCATTCTCATACCGGCGATCTCATACCGCCTTTGTAGCTCCATCAACGTCATCCTTTCTTCATCTTTGCATTGCAATCATACTGTCGTCATTTAATGGTGATTACGCCGCCGTTGTCATGCCGTCATCGTCAGTCGCTATCATGACTCCATTGTCAGACCGTCGTCGTAATGCCGTCGTAGTCGTGCCAATATCGGCACCACAGCTTCGCTATCCGACTCTCGTCATGCCATCATCGTCATATAGGTTTCGTGATGCAGTCATCGTCACGTCGTTATCCCGATTGGTCATCATCCCATTGTCCTCAAGCCGTTCGTCATGCCGTGTCGTCCCTGCATCGTTGTCACAGCCGTCGTCACGCGTTCGTTGTCTTAAATGTCGTCGGAATACCTCGGGGTCGTTCTATCGTCGTCACTGTAATCTCGACACCCGACGCTCATCGTGCCGTCATCGCCGTAAGACTCGTACCGCTGTCGTCATGTCGTCACCCTGTCGTTTCCCCATTGTCTATTCAGTATAGTCGTCCCATTGTCGTCATGCCGTCGTCTAGGTGCGATAACACCGTAGCCGCGCGCCGTGTGCTGTATGTGCAAGGGAAAGCATGCGAAGGTTCAAGCCAGGCATCAAGCCGACGATGGTGGCTTGATCGCTTGATATCGCGCGCGCTATGGAAGAAGGCGGAGAGGAAGCACGCAGTCTTCCACGGCGTGCGAGGCACAGGGAAGGGAGGGGGCGTTCTGTTCCGGCGGCGACTGCGTAAACCTGTCCAGGAGCTGTTGGTATGGCGCGACCTTACCTTGAAAGCGATCTGCAATGAATAGAGTCAGCCACGCGCGCCCCATCTGGAAAGCGATGGGTACTGAGTCTAGGGGCGCCGAGTGCTGATAGCTTCGTGTGTGCTGTGTTCTCGCCGCTCAGTTCACGCTGAAGCGAGAGGCAGCACGAAGGTCAATTCGCTCGCTATTGCTGCTGCTCTTCCTCACGCCACCGTTTCGACAGCGAGTGCCCGCGCTCATCGTGTGAGATGTGTTTCTGCTAGCATGTGCGCGCCTGACACCATGCGTTTAGAGCGCAGCTCTTAAGCCTAGAGCACACGTACGCTTGAAGAAGCGCGCAGGCTCGCCTCTGCGCGCTTGCCGCGCCTCGCGAGGAATGGTGGTTTGCATCCACAAAGACGCGCTTCCATGCGCGCGACAGCACGCGTTCACTGGGCTCACTCCTAGACGCGTTGGAAGACGCTACTTCGTACGTTGTTATTGACAGTGTTTATACCATGGTTCTATATCTATAAAAGTAATTCTTATATTTTTGGAGCTGTTAGATCAGCACAAAAAGGAAAGATTAAGCACTTTCTTGCATGATATAAATCTGCTTAAATGACAGTTGAATGTACCGCGCCGTAGCTCCGTAGCCAGGCGTGCCGACGCGAGGCAGCCCAAGCGCGCGATAACTTAGAGCAGCTGTTCACCGAGATGGCGCCGCGTTTCGACGCGTACGAGCCGTGCCGGACTGTCTGCGGATGCGCGGGTGCGAACTTGCGCGCGTCCGCAAGCGTACGTGGGGTGTGGGCTATTAGCCCCGAGAACGAACTACAGGGGCGCTGCGAGCGCCGCTTGCGTGACGTCAGGGCAAGGACTCGCGCCTGTCGTCTGCTACAGTTCGGGCGTTGTCCGGGCGCTTTCTGCGGCGTTTTCGTTTGTTCGCCCTCGTTCTCTCTGCTTGTATACTTATGGTGGTCGTCTCAAATATATTTTTACGACGTCTTCCTTTGCGAACATTTATTCAAAGAGCTAATTTCTTAGACAACAATGCAGCTCTCAAAGGCAACGCTACAGTGCCAGCTGAAGAAGCGCAAAAGACCCTATTGAGGGTTTTTCATGCGCGGATGAACAATCGCAAAAACATAGCATACAGGAATCCAGTTATAATACCATACCTACTGCGGTGCAACAAGTATGTCACAAACGCTGTCTATTTTACCGATGTGATCGTGATTACCGGTCTGGTGGTGGTGTTCTGCTGGCGGTTACCGATAGTCTTGCTTCCCATGTTATTCCAATTGTATCCTCGCTTGAGCTTGTGTGTGCGCGTGTGCTCATTGATTCTCGCGAAATAATTTTTTGTGTCTGTTATCGGCCACCAACTGCATCATTATCGTTCTGTAATGAACTGCACGATGTTGTCAATCAGCTGTTCGTCAGATACCCAAAATCTCCCCTCTTCTTACTTGGCGACTTCAATTTTCCTGACATCAGATGGGAACGAGACTTGGTTTCCTTAAAACACAACTCAACTGAAAGCAAAGAATTTTTAACTTTTTGTCACGACTTCAACTTAACTCAGCTCGTTCACTTTCCCACTCGCATAACTTCCACTTCCGCTAATATTCTAGACTTAATACTCACCACTACACCCGACCTAGCTACCGGCTTAACTCATTCACCGGGAATTAGCGATCACTCGATAATTCACTTCACTCTACGGGCAAACATTTCTAAGAAGAAAAAAACTAGGGTCATCCAAGACTACGGCAAAGCAGACTTAACTGGAATGAATGGGGAATTTCAGGTCTTTTCTGATTGGTTTTTCGCCGGTTTTGAGCAGCGATCGGTTCAGGACAACTGGTTGCTTTATAAAAACAAACTCTTGTCTCTTATTGATCGTTTTGTACCTAAAAGGAAAGTTTCATCATGTACTCGCTCACCATGGTTCAATAACATGTTAAAGCGCATGCGCAACAAAAAGAAGCGGGTATTTCGACGCGCAAAATTCACAGCCAGAATAGACCACTGGTCTTGCTATCAAAAATTTAACAGAGAATTCTGTACTGCGCTCTCAAAGGCCAAGAAGGAATTCTTTGATAAAACTCTTCCTTTGCTACTTCGTTCTAATCCCCGTAAATTTTGGAGCATTATTAACGGTACTAAAAGGACACACATTCAGTTAATCCAATCTGATGCCCCAGTAATTCAAAGCGAATGTTGCAATGTTCTGAACAATGTGTTTGTTACTCATTTTCATAAGAGCACTCCCACAGTATTTCCGCATATACCAAAAACCAACTTCTTCCCAATGGATTATATCGCTATTGATGCAGTTGGTGTCGAAAGGCTGATTGTCAACTTAAAGGTGTCTTCGTCGGCCGGTCCAGATTGTATTTCATCAAAAATGCTGAAGTGCACACAAGTTTATTCTGCACTGATATTGTCAAAGCTTTTTCAACAGTCATTGCAGATGTCTACACTGCCCTCTGATTGGAAGATAGGGAAGGTGGTCCCTGTGCATAAATCTGGTGATGTACATTCCCCCAATAATTACCGCCCCATATCATTAACATCCATTCCAGTAAAAATCCTAGAGCATATAATATACTCGCACCTCACTGAATTCCTTGAGTCCAATTCCTTCTTCAGCATTTATCAGCATGGCTTCCGTAAAGCAGTTTCGTGTGAAACGCAATTGTTATGTTTTACTAACGACTTGTTTATTAACGCGGATCATGACTTTGATACTGATTGCATATATTTAGATTTTGCTAAAGCATTTGACTCCGTTTCACACGATCTACTTATCTTCAAGCTTAATCAACTTAACATAGACCCCAATGTACTTGCATGGATTAAGGAATTTCTCTCTAACCGTAGTCAGTATGTGACGGCTAACGACTTCTCTTCACGTAATTCTGCCGTAACATCTGGTGTCCCGCAAGGGTCCGTTTTAGGCCCTCTGCTCTTCTTCATTTATATTAATGATCTTCCTACTTGCCTTTCTTCCTCAACTGTCCGACTGTTTGCAGATGACTGCGTGGTTTACCAGAAAATTACTAACCATGACGATTATCTCAATCTGCAACGCGATCTAGATAGGGTATTTGAATGGTGCAGTCAATGGCTCATGACACTTAATACAACTAAATGTAAAAGTATGCAGGTTTCTCGCCACAGCACTAATCATTGTCCGCGTACTTACCGCCTTAATAATATTCCATTACCATCTGTTGACAGCTATAAATACCTTGGTGTTCACATTTCTTCTAATCTATCGTGGAATACGCATGTAGAATATGTAACTAACAACGCCAATCGCATGCTTGGTTATCTGCGTCGAAACTTTTTTGATGCCCCATCGTCCCTGAAGTTAACACTTTACAAAACCTTGGTACGTTCTAAATTAGAGTACGCATGCGCCATATGGGATCCTACTCAGACTACACTCATTCAAACTCTTGAAGCCATTCAGAATCGCGGCGCACGTTTCATCTTGTCGAATTATTCACGTCATTCCAGTGTCACATCTATGAAGAAAACCCTAAACTTGCCTGACCTTTCGTTGCGTCGAAAGTCATCTCGCCTTAGCCTTTTTCATAAAATCTATTATTATAACAACGAGATGAAGGTCGTTTTGTTTCATCCACCTCATTACATATCTTCAAGGACCGATCATCGCTTCAAGGTGGGGCTACCTTCTTGTCGCACAAAATTGTGTAATGACTCTTTTGTTCCTAGAACAAGTGTCGCATGGAACCACCTTCCCTCCACAATCGCCAGCATTGCTGATGACCACCAGTTCAAGATCGCTTTACAAGACGCCTTGTAATACTTCTGTTTGTTTGCTGCACGCCTTGCAATTTCTTCCCCACTCCTTTCTGTAGTGCCTTTGGGCCCTGAAAGTATTTTAAATAAATAAATAAATAAATAAATATATATGACTTCTACAACAGTTACGTTGATTTTAATCCGCTAAAACAGGTTTGTTCACGACGAGTATTTCATGGTATAATATCGAATTTTTACATTCCTTCACAGAAACGCTCGGGAGTAACACGGGGACTTAACTAATATTGGAGTTTAGATTCTACAAGCACCACTTGCTTCTTTAACTGCTTGTCAACATTAGGCGGTTCTTCCCGTGTTTATTTTAAGCGGCGGGAATTTGAAGTAAAGTTAATGAAGGCTTACAGCTATTTACAGAATACAAATAGGAATGTACCAATATATATTTCCTTTTCCGTGATACACGTTCAACTCACTTGAGAAATTTACTAGTGATTGTTGCTTGAGGAATATACATGACGAATCTGTTTGGCGAACTGACTCAGGCTGCTCGGCCCAATTTTTTTAGTGAAGTATGCCTGTTAGACCGCATGGCTGCAGCCAGAAAGAAGTTGAAGCGTCAATCATTAGTAGTATGGGACATATTGAAGATATAGAAATTCCCCGGTGGAGGGTCAGAAATCAAGTGAAAGTATATGCAAGGCTTGTGATGCTTTCTTTATGAATGTTTGCGATTGGATTGGAGCAAACTTTATTTAGCCTGCAGTTGGGCAAGGGTCTCTTTTATGTACCGACGAAGCGAATAGTTATCCGTTTGTATAATTAAAGAACGCTGGATCGAGACATGGTGAGACAGAAGGCGCTTGAATTTTCCTTTTCTAGGCAATCTAAGCTGCGCTGTAGTAGCTCGAGAATACTTTAGCCATTCCAGTTGGCGCTGTAAAAAATGCTTTATGGTTTCAATTCGAAGTTGTAATGAACTGATGGGTTTCGCGAACATAGCGTGCCTCGCCATACCGACAGTCGATTGCTACCGTTACGTGATCAGGGGTGTGCCATATTGTCGATAAAGGATGAGGGCCACTATGAAAAATTTCATCACTTTCAATTGATTGGCTCTCGACCTTAACAACGAAACTTTTCTCTCAGGTGATGGCTACTATGATGTTTGTGAATTAACTATGTAAATACTCTGCATGACGCGCCGTCGTGTTAGCAGCCATGATCAATTCGTTTTTTGGAGGCCTGTTTCAGAGGAGGATGAAAGTAGCAGCAAACTTTTTCATAAGAAATGCGCGCATATTTTTTTACTCATTAATGAATGGCCATATTTGAATAGAACAACACACCAGAGTAATAAGAATCATGATGACAGCTTCGCTGGGCAGTGTCTTTCTAAATCGGATAACATGCTGACGCCAATTACCAAGCTTTTTCTTCCGTGTAAACTGCAATGTCTCTCATAGCTAAATACTAAGTGAATGTTAAATGTTTAGCGAGGCATCATACACAACTTCGCGTGTTGAATTTGCAGACATTCTTTTTACGCAAAATTTACGGATAGACGCGGCGCATATGTGCATTGCAAAACCAGTAGACCCCTTTAACGCTACATAGCTTGCGATATCCAAGCCGCAAAGTTTCTCGACTCACGCGCTTTTGAAGAAGAAACTGTTGTTAAGGCATGGCAGCTGAAAGAAGCCGACGTATCCTTCAATACGTACGGCTCGAGCCACCCATACCCCAAGCATACACGAAGAGAACGAGCGCGCGCGGCAGCTGAGCGAGCCGGGGCGAGCGGCGTCCTGGCCGTGACGTCACTCGCGAGAGGGCGCCACTCCTAATTCTCGCCGCTAATAGGCGTCCGTTCCTACGGCGAACGTCGGCGTAACCGAGCGCACGAGCACAGAGAAAGATGACAGCGAACGCGGTGCGCAGCGGGAAATGAAAAAAAGCCGCTAGAGCGAAGAGGCGCGAGGAGAAAAACGGAGAGGAGGGTGTAGCAGAACCATGGGGCGAAAAGCGGAGGAGGGAATGGCGAAAGGGTGAGCAGGAAAGCGGAGTGCCGGCTGCGACCAGGCATGCGGCAAGCGTCGACCAGGCATGAGGCCACTGCACATGCGCTACTTGGCCTGCGGCGCCGCCGCCGCTACAAAATGCGATCCGCGCGAGCGACGCGTTTCCGTCGTCACGCTTTCTTTCTGAACAATGAGCGACGCAACCGGTGAAAATGTTTCGTCGGCGAAACATTTTCACCGGTTGCGTTTAGCAGCAGCAGCGACAGATCTGCCGCTGCTGCTAAACGAGCTGCCCGAGTAGAGGCTCAGCGCCGCCGCCGAAAGCACCCTGTCGTTCAGAATCAAATTATTTGACACAATATATCGCGAATTCAAAACACGTACGTGTTTGAAACACGCGCTCACATGTTGCAGTAAGAAGTATCGTAAGTGTGAGTGAATTTTTCTTAAAATGTATTTAGTAAGCGAATGCTCACGAGTTTACACGGCCGATAAAACTACTATAATTACTTCGTATAGCAGTCTACTAGTTTGCTTTTGCATTCGATGCTTCGCCTCTCGGGGAAGAATGCATGCAACATATTATATTTATAAACTGCATGAAACGTACCTTTCAACTCTGCAGGACTCCCTGACGAAATGAACACGTCGTAAGTGAGTGAGTGAAACAACTTTATTTGGTCTACAATAGACGCGATTGAACTCAACGTCTGGCTAGGCCCCCTCGGGGACCATCAAGTGAAACCTGACGGCACTCTCGCGAGACCTCTGGACTGCCAGGATTTGAGAAGTCTGGTCCTGGGCCCTAATGAGCTTCATCATTTCCTCTTGGGTGAAAGGGGGACCGCAGAGGCGCAGCCCCACAGGACATGCTCGAAGACCGCATAATCGCCACACGTCGTGAAATATTTTTTTTTAAAATGCGAAAGCATTATATGGTTCATGAGGCGAAAAATCCGGCGTAGTTGTCGGCGTTGGCGTGACCAAAGTCATCGAACCGTCGACCTTTGGTGTTAAGGCGAAGTTAATTAAAGCACAGTTAAGTTAAGGCACTCCAGCCTACGACATTTGGCGAGAGCCGATACCACGACATTTGCTGTTAATAAAAGTGCAGTCAAGGCAGTCAATTGAGGTACAATTACGGCACTCGAACCCGCGGCCTTTGTTGGAAGTTGAACCGTCGACCTTTGGTAGGAGTCCAACTGACCTGAACAATAGAAATGACCTTGCGTTGTGGCATAATGTCTAAGCATCGCGCAGGTGGTCGCAATGGTTTCGCATTCATCCACGTAGAGACAACTTGAATTTTTAAATGCGTACAGTGGGGGAACAGCCATTTCACCTTTCGGCACAGGTCTTGGCGCAGGCGAAAAACCGATTAGGCGCAGAGTCCAACGCACGTGTGCTTACCATATACCACGCAACATTCAACTGATATAGTGCATGTCCCCACAGGGGCGTCTGCGCAAGCAGGCGTTCGGTGTGTTGCGACACCACGTACCCGAGCACACGAGGGTTGGACCCTCCCGCGTGTAGCCGTGCGCGGCTTAGCCGTGTCTGGGGAAAAGGGGATCCTGGGGGTTGAGCCGATGCTGGGTATCTGGACCTTTAAGGCCCCCCGGCGGAGGCAACACACCTCTCCTGCCTCAGCTTCACATAGACGGCACCTCCAGGCTGACCCACCTGGGGGAAATCGGCAGTCGCCTTTTCCTGTTTCTCTCTTCGCACATCTTCGTCTCTCCCTCTCACTTCCCCGCAGGGGCGTCTGCGTCAGCAGGCGTTTGGTGTGTTGCGACACCACGTACCCGAGCACACGAGGGTTGGACCCTCCCGCGTGTAACCGTGCGCGGCTTAGCCGTGTCTGGGGAAAGGGGGATCCTGGGGGTTGAGCTGATGCTGGGTGTTTGGACCTTTAAGGCCCCCCGGCGGAGGCAACACACCCCTTTGGCCTCTGCTTCACACAGACGGCACCCCCGGACTGACCCACCTGGGGGAACTCGGTAGTTGCCTTTTCCTGTCTCTCTCTCCCTCCAGCCTTCGTCTTTCTCTTACTTTCCACCTTTCCTGTCTTCTCCTAGCTTCCGTTTACTTCCAATTTTTCCAGGCAGCAAGGGTTAACCTTGTGTGAATAACCAACCTAGGTTATCTCATATTTGGTTATAGTGATAACGTGCAGCTGGCGTTTGCAGGACCTGCTTTTACAGTCCCTGTAACGTCCTCTTGTAGGGCTCCACGGTGGGTGGTCGGCGTTATTGCCGAAAATTACATTATTCCATGGCTAGTTCCTTCCCTCCCCTCTTTGATCGCCCTCACAAAAGAGGGCGCACCGAAGATGTATTCAGGTTCTTTGGTCGTGAAAGACCCAACTTCCCACGATTTCATGTGAGTCACTCGGAAAAGTCAGACACACAAGTACGCACAATCTCCGCATTTCTAGTTTCAAAGTCTTTAACTGAGGCTCTTGGTCAAGGTTACAAGGCAACAAGGATGGCAAGTGGAGATCTCCTCTTGGAGCTCCAGAATCTGCAACAATTTGAAAAGTTACCCAGTCTCATGTCATTTGGGGACGTTCAAGTGACAGTGACTCCGCACCGAAATATGAACACTACCCGCGGCGTTGTCTCAGACGATGATTTGCTTCACCTGACAGACGCAGAGCTCCTGGAGGGCTTTAGTGAACAGAATGTTGTCAATGTGAGAAGAATAAAGATGAGGCGCGATGGTAAAGAGATTGCACCCAAACACCTAATACTCACCTTCAACTCAAGTGTCCTACCAGAGTCAATCGAGGCCGGGTACATAAAGCTCCGTGTCAGGCCATACGTGCCAAATCCACTGCGATGTTTCAAATGCCAGCGCTTCGGCCACAGTTCGCAGAGCTGCCGCGGCCGACAAACATGTGCGATATGTAGTGCCCTCGAACACACCACTGAAGCTTGTGCGAACACTCTCCACTGTGTAAACTGTGATGGGGAGCACGCCGCGTACTCGCGGTCGTGCCCATCGTGGAGAAAAGAAAAGGAAATTGTAATAATAAAAGTTAAGGAAAATATAAGTTTCAAGGAGGCACGTAGGCGGGTATCGTACCTGCCCAACAAAACCTTTGCCGATGTGGCGCGTCAGGGGGCAGCGTCACAACAGCCTCCGGCGGCTGTCCGACCCACAAACAGTGAGTCGGCAGCTACGCCATCTGCCCCCGCGGCGGTTGCAGCTAGTCCTGCTCCGCCAACCCAACAGACGGGGCCATCGACCCCGAAGGTGGGTGCAGCCGAGGCTGCCCCAACCTCCGAGGCCCCTTCCAGCGCTGGCAACGGCCAGCGCAGGCAAATCCCTCAGGGAGCCCCATCGACCTCCGGGCTGGTGGGCGCAGGGGTCTTGCCTTCCAGGGCAGGACTCTCTCGGAAAACCTCTCGCTCGCAAGAGCGCTTGCCCGGCGTTTCACAGGAGGCAGTGGACACTACACCTGTCCTCAAGGCGCACCAAACGCCTAAGGAGCGTCGACACTCGCTTGAACGCTTCAGAAAGAGCAAAACCCCTATTACAGGGCCTCGAAAGGGCTCTGTAATCTAAAGCATCCCTTCCGTTTTCCGTAAACACAGCACCAATTTACTTTAAATATGGATACACAAATCATTCAATGGAATGTCAGAGGTCTTCTTAGGAACCTTGATGACGTGCAAGAGCTTATCCAAAAACACAATCCAGCAGTGCTGTGTCTACAGGAAACACACCTAAAACCACAACATACAAACTTTCTCCGACCGTATGTCAAGTTTCGCAAAGATCGCGATGATGCTGTCGTATCATCAGGCGGTGTTTCCATTTCGATTCATAAATGTATTTCCTGTCAGCGTTTACAGCTACAAACGCCCCTTGAAGCAGTGGGGGTTCGAGCAATTCTTCTAAATAAACTCCTCACCATTTGCTCGCTTTACGTACCCCCACACTACAAGTTAAGCAAACATGAATTTCAGTCATTTATAGACGAATTGCCAGAACCTTATGTTGTTCTTGGCGATTTCAATGCGCACAGCTGCCTGTGGGGTGACTCTCGTATAGACGCGCGAGGTCGTCTTGTTGAACAGTTCCTTTTTTCTTCTGGTGCGTGCTTGCTGAATAAGAAGGAACTCACATATTACTCTCTAGCAAACAGAACATTTTCTTCAATAGATCTTAGTATAGTTTCCCCGTCTATACTGCTCGAACTTGAATGGGAAGTTACGAAGAATCCTTACGGGAGCGATCACTTTCCCATACTGATAAGAACATCTAGAGAAAACGAATATCCTCCACAAGCTCCTAGGTGAAAGATAGACACAGCCGACTGGGACAAATTTCGAACTCTCACAAGCATCTCATGGGCTGACATGTCTTCGTTAGGAATTGATGCGGCTGTGGAGTATCTGACAGCATTCATAATAGATGCCGCATCAAAATGCATATCCGAAGTGAGTAGTTTGGCATGCAAACGACGTGTACCGTGGTGGAACAGCGAATGTAGGATCGCCCGTAAGAATCAGAACAAGGCATGGGGGTTGCTACGCGCTTCTCCCACTGCTGAGAATCTTGTCAACTTTAAAAAAATAAAGTCACAAGGCAGGCGAACCCACCGACAGGCCAGAAGAGACAGTTGGCACAAGTTTTTATCGAATATTAACTCGTTTAGAGATGAGGCCAAAGCCTGGAACAGGGTTAATAAGATTATAGGGCGGCAAACATATTCACTTCCTCTGGTAAACACACAGGGCGATACACTGTAAGATCAGGCAGACTCACTTGGGGAGCACTTTGAGAGCGTGTCAAGTTCAAACCATTATTCGCAATCCTTTCTGAAATATAAACAAATAGAAGAATGCAAGCCACTCATAAGAAAAAGTCGGGAGAATGAGCCTTACAACCGTCCTTTTAGTATTGCCGAATTGAGAGCTGCCTTGAGCGCATGCAACGGTTCCGCACCAGGATCTGATAGAATCATGTATGAAATGCTCAAAAACTTACACAATGACACGCAGGTTACATTACTCACACTTTTCAACACCATTTGGGATGCAGGGTACCTTCCAACCGCGTGGAAGGAAGCCATTGTGATCCCGGTTTTGAAACAAGGCAAAGATCCTTCCTCAGTGGCAAGTTACCGCCCGATAGCCCTGACAAGTTGCATTTGTAAGGTGTTCGAAAAAATGATAAATCGGCGACTCATTCACTTCCTTGAACAGCGCAAAATGCTCGATCCTTATCAGTGCGGCTTCCGAGAAGGGCGCTCCACAACTGACCATCTTGTACGTATAGAAGCAAATATTCGGGACGCATTCGTACACAAACAGTTTTTGTTATCCATATTCCTCGATATGGAGAAGGCGTATGACACAACGTGGCGTTACGGAATCTTAAGAGACTTGTCAGAAATGGGCATCCATGGGAATATGATAAACCTAATAGAAAGCTATCTGTCCGATCGTACCTTCCGGGTAAAAGTCGGTAATGAACTTTCACGTGCATTTACGCAAGAAACGGGTGTACCCCAAGGAGGCGTGCTCAGCTGCACACTCTTCATCGTGAAGATGAACACGCTTCGCGCTTCATTACCACCGGCAATCTGTTATTCTGTCTACGTGGACGACATTCAGATAGCTTTCAAATACTGTAACCTCGCAGTGTGCGAGAGACAGGTACAGCATGGCCTGAACAAAGTCTCAATGTGGGCAGACAAGAATGGATTTAAGATCAATCCTAACAAAAGTTCTTGTGTTTTTTTTACAAGAAAGAGAGGCCTGGTTCCGGATCCTTCCTTAGAACTGTGTGGACAACGAATACCTATCAGGAAAGAGCACAAATTCCTAGGTATCATACTTGACTACAGACTCACTTTCATTCCGCACATTAAATATCTGAAAGAAAAATGTCTAAAAACAATGAACTTAATGAAACTTCTATCCCAGACTACATGGGGTAGTGACAGGAAGTGTTTAATGAACCTATACAAGAGCCTAATTCGGTCTCGATTAGATTATGGTGCTGTAGTATATAACTCTGCCGCCCCGAGCGCGCTAAAGATGCTGGACCCAGTCCACCATCTAGGAATCCGACTGGCCACTGGTGCTTTCAGAACGAGTCCCATACAAAGTCTATATGTGGAATCAAATGAGTGGTCACTTCATCTGCAGAAAACATACATCAGCCAAACATATTTTCTGAAAGTCCACTCAAATCCTCAACATCCGTGTTTTAATACCGTTAATGACATGACATATGCTACACCTTCGCAATCGTCCCTCCGTAAGACAGCCTTTCTCGCTGCGTGTGAGGGAGCTTAGTGGAGAAATGCATGTTCCACTCCTCGAGCTTCGCCTAATGCATCCAGCCAAGCTGCTACCTCCTTGGGAGTGGCAGATCGTAGAATGTGACATATCCTTTTTAGAAATAACAAAGCATGCACCCGAGATCGAAATCAGAATGCATTTCCTAGAACTCCAGCACAAGCACTCCTGTGCAGAGTTCTACACAGACGCTTCGAAGTCAAATGCCGGGGCAGGCACGTACCCAGGATTTTTTTTCGGGGGAGGCCCACCACCTCCATCATCATCATCATCAACATCATCATCATCATGTTTTATGTCCACTGCAGGACGAAGGCATCTCCCTGCGATCTCCAATTACCCCTGTCCTGCGCCAACCGATTCCAACTAGCGCCCGCGAATTTCCTAATTTCAACGCTCCACCTAGTGTTTTGTCGTCCTCGATTGCGTTTTCCTTCTCTTTGTACCCATTCTGTAACCATGATGGTCCAACGGTTATCTAACCGGTGCATTACTTGACCTGCCCAGCTACATTTTTTTCCTCTTGATGTCAATTAGAATATCGTCTATACCCGTTCGCTCTCTGATCCAAACCGCTCTTTTTCTCCCTCTCAACGTTATGCCTAGCAATCTTCGTTCGATCGCTCTTGCGCGGTCCTTAACTTGCATTACATTACATTATGGGGTTTTACGTGCCAAAACCACTTTCTGATTATGAGGCACGCCGTAGTGGAGAACTCCGGAAATTTCGACCATCTGGGGATCTTTAACGTGCGCCTAAATCTAAGTACACGGGTGTTTTCGCATTTCGCCCCCATCGAAATGCGGCCGCCATGGCCGGGGTTCGATCCCGCGACCTCGTGCTCAGTAGCCCAACACCATAGCCACTGAGCAACCATGGCGGGTGGTCCTTAACTTGCTCTCAAGTCTCTGCCCCATGTGTCAGCACTGACAAAATGCACTGATTGCACACCTTACTTTTCAATAATGATGGTAAGCTTCCAGTCAGGAGCTGGCAATGTCTGCCGTATGCGATCCAACCTATTTTTATTCTTCTGTAAATTTCCTTCTCATGATCAGGGTTCCCTCTGATTAATTGACCTAGGTAAACGTACTCCTTCACAGTCTCTAGTGGCCGACTGGCGATCCTGATCTCTTGTTCCTTTGCCCGGCTATTTATCATTATCTTCATCTTCTGCATATTAATATTCAACCCCACTCTTACACTCTCTCTGTTAAGGTCTCCAACCATTTGTTGTAACTCGTCCGCATTGTTGTTGAATAGAACAATGTCATCGGCAAACCGAAGGTTGCTGAGAGATTTGCCGTCGATCTTTACTCCTAAGCATTCCAAGTTTAATAGCTTGAATTCTTCTAAGCACGCAGTGAATAGCTTTGGAGAAATTGTGTCTCCCTGTCTGACCCCTTTCTCTATAGGTATCTCCCTGCTTGTGTAGAATTAAGGTAGCTGTAGAACCTCTGTAGATATTCTTACGCGAAGGACGAGTCAGTAAGACGAGAAACTATTTACAGATTATATTTACAACAACGGTTGCAGCGCTGACCGGTTAGATTCACAGCGCGAGCCCAGTTCGTTCTTCCTCCTCTTTTCTGGAGTGATGGCGCCCACGCACCTCGTTCAAACAAACAAATACCACACGCATGTAGCAATATTTTCCAAGCACCTTACGTAAGCGTTCTGTACTCCTTGATTACGTAGTACCTCTATGACTGCTGGTATCACTACTGAATCTAATGCATTTTCGTAATATAAGCCACATAGAGAGGCTTATTGTACTCTGCAGATTTCGCGATAACCTGATTGATGACATGGATGTGATCTATAGTAAAGTATCTCTTCCTGAAGCCAGCCTGTTCCCTTGGTTGACAAAATCCAGTGTTGCCCTTATTCTATTGGAGATTATTTTGGTAAATATTTTATATAATACAGGGAGCAAGCTAATGGTCCTATAATTTTTCAATTCTTTAACGTCTCCTTTTTTGTGGATTAGTATAATGTCTGCATTGTTCCAGTTTTCTGGGACCCTTGCAGTCGACAGACACTTCGTATAAAGAGCCGCCAGTTTTCCAAGCATTATGTCTCCTCCATCTTTGATTAAATCGACTGTTATTCCACCTTCTCCTCCCGCTCTTCATCGTTTCGTGTCTTGCAGGGCCCTTCTGACCTCATCGCTAGTTATAGGAGAGTTTCTTTATCCTGTTCATTACTGTTTCTAAGTGAGGTATCGTGACTCCTCTGGGTACTGTATACAGGTCAGCTTAGAATTTTTCCGCTGCTTTTACTATATCTTCGAGATTGCTGATGATATTATCCTTCTTATCTTTTAGTGCATACATCATGGTTTGTCCTATGCCAGGTTTCTTTTTTACTGATTTCAGGCTGCGTTCATTTTTTACGGCTTCTTCATTGTTTCTCATGTTATAGTTTCGAATATCAGTTATTTTCGCCTTGTTGATAAGTTTTGACAGTTCCGCGAATTGCGTAATGCTGTGCGGCCGCCAGTCCCATACAACCGCGTAGAGCGCAGGACTCTGCGATTCTAGACGTACTGCGCTCACCGCGAAAGGTTAGAAAAACACCCACATAAGCACAGCATAGAAGTAGCTACGTGAGGCGGTTCGACCGATAACTGTAGAAGCGTCATTCAAAACAAGTAATTGTTCTCCACTTCCGGCGGCGTTTTCTCTACTTCCTTTTTAAATAAAAAGATGTTGATCCATAAATAGTCTCATAAACAACGGCTAACTTTTTTTATTATTCGCTTTTGCTTGCAGTTTGGTTGTTGCCTTGGCTCTCTCCCTTAGTAGGTCGCTTAATTTCTCAACTCCTTGCGATTCTTGTTTCCAGTTGCCCATTTTGCACGAAAAGCGCTATACAATTAGGGAAACACAGACGAGGTAACGGGCGACAGTCATCGTGCTTATGGGTTTAAGGGTTATTGCAGGGTTTCGTGATGGACGCTCTTTCACATTATATTATTTCCCACCTTATCTAACCCATATCACGTGTATATGGTTCAGGGCATCTGCTAGCGTCGCGGTGAGCCGTAACTCAAGGAAATAATGAAGCAAAGGGAAAAGTTAAACGCAATTGGCGTTTTTGCCGGCCGCAACTCGTTCCATGAGAGTACAGACCAGCTGAGTAACAGCCGCATCCCTCTCCTGGTCCGAGGATCAGCCTAAACAAAGAAGGTTGAACTAACAAAAGCAACAGCTATGCGCATGACGGTTGAATAGATGGCGACAACTGAACGCATCTCGAGTTAATCGCGCGGGCGCGGAATCTATGAGAAAACTGTCCTTCACATTACAAGAGATGCCGATAACTACGCCATCTAAAAGGAGTGAAAAAGGCAGCATAATGCTGACCGATGAACAGCTGCCAAGTCTCAACATTGATCTGGCGGCGCTTTAGGAATGTGTGAGGAGTGGTGGCGTGGGTGGGGAGGGGGGGGGTGGTATGCCACTTGATTTCGGGGGGGGGGGGGGCCCGGGCCCCCCCGGGCCCCCCCTTGGGTACGTGCCTGTGCCGGGGTATTCTATGCAGCCGTAGGCCCATCCTTCTCGGAATCCGACGTACTGCATCCGGAAACAAGCATATTTACGGCCGAGGCCTACGCATTACTCTCTGCTGTGAAGCATATAAGAAAATCAAAACTTCCAAAAGCAGCGATCTATACAGACTCCCTAAGCGTCGTGAAGGCCTTAATCACATTCAGCAAACATAACAATCCCGTATTTAATGAGCTCTATTCCGTCTTGTGTAAAGCGTACTCATCTAAGCAGCATATCATAATATGCTGGGTACCTGGCCATAGGGGAATTGAAGGCAACGTTCTGGCGGACGAGATGGCCACGTCGATCGCATCGCGAGCCGCTAACTCTACTGCTGAGGTACCTGTCACAGATCTGAGGCCTTTCTTGCGAAGGAAGCTGCGAGCCCACTGGCAACACATGTGGGACGCGGAAACGGATAATAAGCTCCACATGATAAAACCACAGTTAGGATTCTGGCCCTCTACTACAAGATCGCGCCAAACAGATGTCCTATTCTGTCGTCTCAGAATAGGACACACGTTTGGCACCCATAATTTTCTACTCACCGGAAGTGAGGCTCCAGCCTGTGGTAGATGCGGGGAGAGGCTGATCGTACTCCACGTTCTCCTGGAGTGTCGGGAAGCCGAATCTGAGAGAAAGAGACATTTTTCCTTAGCATACCGACAGCACATTCCCCTTCATCCTGCGATGTTTCTCGGTCCAGAACCGCTTTTTAATACAGACACAGTCCTAGGTTTCCTCAGAGATGTTGTCCTACACGTTATTAGTCCCATACATTCGTAGCGCATCCTCTCTTGAGAGGATGCCGCTGTGATAGTCATATTGTATAGCACATGCCTCCAGGCCCTTGTGTTTCAAGGGCTCTGGCGAGGCAGTAGTGCTCCAGGTAATTTTACCATCTGGCATATCTCATTCTTTCACGATGGATTTTATTGCTCATAGAACATGTCATTATCATCGACATAATCTTATAACACATAGATTTTACGCACTCTAGAGCGACTATTTTTAAGGCCCCTTTACAGCCACGTCACATCAACCTCATTGAACTCATAACTACATTGCGAATTCATCAACATTGACTTGGCGCTCTTTGGCCATACCTGGCCCTTGCGCCAATAAAAACCAAACATTCATTCATTCATTCATTCATAGTGCATGTGTTGCAGAGACGGGTTTGCGCGAGGCTCACGTATACTCTGCGAGCGCGGTCAGGAAAGGACCCAACGCTGCTCCCCACCGCGACGCACAAAGGGCACTATGGCCAGGTTCGTCGATACGGCGCAGAGGAGGCACCACAGAAAAAATCGTCAACAAACGCATGTTCATTAACCAAGGATGCAACACAGTTCGAAAATCACGGCTTGCACGTGGGCAAAGGCTCAACGCAAGACCGATCGATTATACGCGTGCCTGCACTGAACATGACATCATGCAATATACTCATGTCATGTCATGCACATCAGGGAGTTTTCAAATGGGGGCCGCAAAAAAAAAAGAAAGAAAGAAAACAAAGCGTCAGTGCCACTGAGCATGCACGAGACGCAAATAAGGTTTCGCGTTGGCGTCGGAGACGCTATTTCACCTAAATAGCGCAGCGCAGCGATCCAAACTCGACGCAAAAGCTTTGCGTCTATGGACATGGTGGCAGCCATCGAAGTGGCGGCCCTCGCCGTGCACAACTTCGACCTTATTCGCTGATACCATTCTTAACTATGCACTATTTGCGATTCTGATCTAATCGGCACTTTTTCAAACCCCCGCTACCACTCATAAACATAGAAAAAGCTCAGCTTTAATGCTATAATGTGACATCATATTTCGGCAAACTCCGCGGTACCACGCGGGTTCGATGAACATCGAAAGAAAGCGCCAGCGAGGCGACACAACGGCACTACATTGTACACGTCAGTCAGAGAAAAATGCGCGAATGACGAACCGGACGGGCCCGCCGAGTCTGACTATATAGTGAGAAACGCTATAGACGGGACTAAGAAATTAAATTATTGGGTTTTACGTGCCGAAACCACGACCGTAGTGGGGGACTCCCGGAAATTTTGACCACCTGGGGTTCTTTAACGTGCACCTAAATCTAAGTACACGGGTGTTTCCGCCCCTAGCGAAATGCGGCCGCCGTGGCCGGGATTCGATCCCGCGACCTCGTGCTCAGCAGCCCAACACCACAGCCACTGAGCAACCACGGCGGGTACAGACGGGCCTCTGCTTTCTTCTATGATGATAGCGTGCTGTTGGTTCTGATTTCAGTTTTTCTCGCTTCGAAGCATGCATGGATGGAAAGAGAGCTTCGCTCTTATGCATGCTTTGGCGCAGGCTCGGCGCAATTTTCGGATAAAATGCCGCTTCGGCGCAGGCTGGCGCAAGGACACCGCTCTCAACGCAGTTTAGCGCAAATAGCGCAGCTGTTCCACCACTGTGCGTAACCATTTCTATGCTTACCCAGCGAGAAAATCGTCCGTCCATCATCCGCCCGTCCCTCCCGTAAGACGACCGCTTTCAAAATAGCGCCCGCAGCAGCGAGCGAATTCACCTTCGTGCTGCCTCTCGTTTCAACGCCAACGAAGCGGCGAGAACACAGCGCTCACGGAACTCTCAGCACACGCCTCACTCTGCCACTTTCACGGACCACTTTCAAGATACGGGCCCTCGCGTCTCAGTTCAACGCTTAGCGAGCGGCGAGAACACGGCGCGCGAAGCTATCAGCAGGCGGTATACTCCTCGTCGGCATCGCAGATCGCTTTCAAAGCACGGTCCGCGCGGTGATGCCGCCGACCGAATACATTTGGTCATGCTTCATAACGGTTTGACGCGGATGGATAAAGCGCTAAAGAGCGATAACGATTATAATGATCTGAACGTCAGCAGCGCACCCGGCACCGCCCCCTGCAGTACTTCGCTTGCGTCATCAATGCTCCTTGATTGCGGCACCGTCCGCACCTGTTTGTGTCGCCGCAGCGCTGTCGTTTGTGCACGCCGAACCAAGTTTCGTAACATTGATAACGACACCGGGCTGCGTGGAGATGAGCAATTAAGTGGCACAATGCTTACGCATACTTAGACAACACCACAGGAATCTCTAAATGATCTTTTACTGTGCTATGTTAACCGGGCTACCATTCTATAGAGGGTGTCCCAACTATCATGCACGAAGATTTTTTTAAAAAAGTAAAGCAGTGAAAGCTGTCAAAACAGCGAAGCTGGTGGTCGTTTCCACAAGTTCCAACTCGTGTTTAGGGCGATTTTCATGAAAGTCTTTTGTTGCGTTATCGTCATTTTGCTAGATTATAACTTTGGTTCTGGATTGCGCATTCTCTTCAGTTGCGTGAGGTTGTGATCAAACCACAGTCTATCACACAGTTTGCAGCTGCGAGCGCACTCACGGTCGAGGAGCTCTTTCTTGAACCGTGCATCGGCACCCTCCGTGGGAGGAATCTCTCTGCGTCGACGTCTCTGCTCGGCCTCCTATTCTCGAAGTTGGGCTTAGCTCGCCTCTGCTGGCGCTCGGTTTGGGTTGCCTTCTCTTGAAATTGGAGCTTGGCTTGCCTCCACCGGCGCTTGGCTTAATTGCGCTGCCCGTGCTCGATCCTCGGCGGTAGCGGCTTCCCTCCGCTAGCGCTTGCTTGCGCTTCTCGCTCTCGAAGCTCGGGATTTGTGCGACGTCGGCGCTGCCGCTCTCGTGCGAGCTCCCGCTGCCGCTCGTGCCGAGCGGAATCCATGGGGCGAAAGGGCGCGCGCAGGCGAAACACCTGCTCCTATACCCCCTAGCCCGGCGCGCGCTCTGCCCCCATACGTGACACCGGACGGCGAAGGCTCGACTTAGAACAACTCCGCTGTTAAAATATGCAAATACCACGTAACTGCACAGAACCAACATCGTTTGCCGTCGCTCGGTGACACTCAAATTATTTATTGCATTCCGCCAATTTACATAATTAGTCTTAATTAATCAACCTATGAAATGTTATATTTACATAAAAAGCGTCAATGAGAAAACTGTAGAGCAACATGAAAAACTCCCGATGCAGCTATCTGTTGCTCAGTACCTGCTACATAGAAAAAAGTTTGGCAGGTGTTACTACGATGTCTACCAAGTTGACATTTCCAAATTCCCAGAGTTTTCCAGGTTTTCCCTGAGCTCCCTGAGCGCCCTGAGCGCCGCCATGCTGAACGAATAAATGACTACCATTCCACTATGTGAAGATGGAATGGCAGCGAAAGCACTTTGCTTTTCGTTCGAGAGACATGTCATCAGCTTTCATTTGCTGTTCAATTTTCTCATTGACACTTTTTATCTGATTATAATATTTGAGACATTAATTAAATAAGACTAGTTACACAATTACGCGGAATGCAAGTACCTCCAAGTGACCGCAAACAACATTACCTTCGTTGTGTCCAGCATGTAGCACTTGCATATCTTTAAATGTTTGTGCAATTATTTGAGTTCGTGTGTTGGGACGCCCTGTATATTATGTGTGCCTTCTGGATTTTCCTACGTTCCGGGAAAAATTAGAACTTTACAAGTTTACTTGCTTTTGCCGGTGCTAAAAGTACTCTAAGTATACAAATATTTGAATTGTCTATTTTTTCAGTCACATCAATTGATTGTCTTGTCATAGATGCCATCTGAACAACTGGATCACAAAACATGCTTTTGAAAAAAAAAACGAACTTTTCATTGATCCCTCTTTGTTCAGCTAGGCAGGGAAAATAAATTTTGGCAAATGCTAGCAAATGTTTGGCAAGGAAAATAAATGTGGGGAACGAGTTTTGAACTTAACAAAACATGTGGAAAATTTTTTCAGCTGTATCGGTGATGATCGAAGAAATTCTTGTCGATCCAATGGGCAATATATACCGTACTTTTCAGGCTGCTCAACGAAAGTGGTAGTATGCTGGCACCACACCATGCACAAACTAGACAGCATATCCAAACAGGGAACTGGCTAATTTATCAGTTACGTTGGGCCTCTGGATATTTGAGCAAAATTTGAGGCAATTTTTGCATGGGAGTGCTTAAGTCATCCATGCTCACTATGTCACCATTGGAGTGGCAGCAATTTCGCTAAATGTGCCTAGAGGACAAGCACTTTTATTGGACTGTGGTGCTATACAAACAACTAACTTCAAACACAATGGTGATTTTGCATTTCACTTGCGTTCATATGAAGCCACTATGGCTGGTGGGCAATGTCTACGCACATGGCAGTAGCTTCAAGCATTCATTATTTATTGAAATTTTGGTGTTACATGCTGAAATCAAATTATGGTTATGACGCGCACCAAAGTAGGGAACTGCGATTGATTCTGCCCATCCGGGGTTTCTTTAATGTGCGCCTAAATATAAGCCCACAAGCGTTTTTTCAATTTCGCCCTCATCGAAATGCGGCTGCTGTGCACACGAACCCGAGTTCAGTAGCACAGCACCATAGCCGCTGGGCAACCGTGGCGAGCCTCTGTGCCTTTGGGAAGCCATCCTCGCATTGTCCAATGTAGTCAAGAACAGGCGGGCCCTTATATCAGTGTGTGTACCTGAGGTTTAGAGCGCAGCTTTAGGCGCCCGTTTCTGCGGCGAGCGTCGGCGTCCCTCAGCATAACTGAGTGAACGAGCACAGCAAAGGATAAAAGAGTGAACGCAGAGTGCAGCGGAGGATGAAAGGCAGCGATAATGAAGAAAGTGCCAAGAGGAGAGCAGAGGAAGGTATGGAGAAAGCGTGAGAAGAAAAGCGTAGTGCCGCACAAGACAGGCCTTGCGGCGACGACCACTACGACATGGTGCCAGAGCAGCGCGCATCGTCTGTTCATCAATGACGCCACCGATATCATAAGAATCCGCTTCCATTCTGCCCTGTGAAAGTGGATCTACAGCGAAGTTGTTGCCGACATTACACACCACCACCACAAGCGACGTGCGCAGAAGTGCAGCAGGCATCCTCATTCTTCTAGGCCCTCCGCCAAGCGCAAGTGGATTATTGAACTAAATGAATGTTTAAAAGTAAAATGGGCCAGAAAGAAATTCACATGCCCAAGTGGCGACTTCACGTTTGACACGATGACGAAACGTAATTACATCATTATCTCAAGCGCCGCGTAATGACGTATTCACAGCAAAGGTCACATGATTACATTATCACGTCAAACATTACGTGATAATGGCATCGTTACATCACTATTGCTTGATGATGTCATCTAATCACGTCAAATGTGACGTCACGCGATGACAATATCGTCAAGTGATGTTGTCACTTTAAGATGTCATGTAATGCCTTTTTGAGAAGCAGCACACTGTGCACGTCCCGTTTCTTTGCAGTCTCTGGGATCAGTCCGTGAAGATGTACCTGGATAAGTAATCGTGCTAAACGTAAAGCGATTACGTGCGCACACCAAGATTGCATGACAACACGTGAAATGTTACGTTGTGTGATAACAGCATTGTCACATTACAATATCACCTGATGACGTAATTTGATGATGTGATCACGTCCAAATTAGGAAGGGCACGGTGTCTCGCATGAGAGGCCCTTCCTCTCGTGCGAGACACACTAACTTAAACTATAACTTACAAATTGATTGCTTGTTTCTTGATTTTTAGAAGGCATTCGACCGTGTCGCATATTGCCACCTAACATCAAAACTGTCCGCACTGAAATTGGACTGTCTTACCTTGTCATGGCTCCGTAATTTTCTGTCTAATCGTCAGCACTTTACTATTGCAAATAAGTACCCTTCCTCTGTAACAGACGTTTCTCCTGGTGTACCACAGGGTAGCATCCTCAGTCCCTTGCTTTTTCTAATCTTTATTAATGACCTACCTCAATATTTGTCCTCCAGTATAGGAATATTTGCCGACTGCATAATTTATCACCCAATTCAAAATTCAGATGATCATCTCGTTCTTGAGCAAGACCTTCAACAAATTATTAGCTGGTGCAAATGGCTAATGACATTAAATACCTCAAAATGCAAAGTAATGTCAGTTACTCTGAAGTCGGCAACCTCACCGTATCCTTACCATATTAATAATTACACAGTTGCAATGGCTACACAAAATAAGTATCTAGGAGTTCTATTCCCATCGAATCTTTCTTCGACAGAGCACATCACGTTCATTTCAGCTAATGCCTCCCAATATTTTGGGTACTTGCGACGCAACTTATGAAATGTTCCTTCTAATGTTTGCAAGCTAGTTTACCCAACTCTCGTTCATCCCAAGCTCGAGTATGCATCTCCCATTTGATCCCCTCACCAGAAATACGTCATTGAAACGCTATAACGGATCCAGAATAGAGCAAGCCGCTTCATCATAAACGATTACAGCTACCAGTCTAGTGTAACAGAAATAAAACTTTTCATCTGAGTATAATATTTGAGACATTAATTAATTAAGGCTAGTTACACAATTAGGCAGAATGCAAAATATAATCTGAGTACCTCCAAGTGACGGCAAACAACATTACCTTGGTTGTGTCCAGCATGTGACATTTGCATATTTTTAAATGTTTGTGCACTCCTTGTGCAAATCCTTGAGCACTCGCCGAGACATTGCCCTTTTATCACTGTTCCACAAATTCCTTCACTCCCCTCGAACAGCTACATGCTTGAAACGACCCCACTTCACGTCACATAGGCTTCATAATCATTTCAGCTATGCCTGCCTTTACGGTTCTACAAATGCATTCCATTACTCTGCTCTTCCTCGTGCTATCAGATTGTGGAATTTGCTCCCGGACAGCATTGCATGCCAGTCCAACTACGATTCATTCCGTGACGCCTTGACTGACTACATGACTAAAGAAATGTGAAGTTTTACGGTTGTTGCACAGTGCTTTCTTGTACTTGCACTGTCTTTTACACCTTATTGTCGCATTATTATGATTTTGTCGCTATATTTACCCTTCCATTGGAATGTCACGTTAGTAACCTTTCTGTCTATTTTTAAAATCTTTATTACTGTTTAACACTCTGGTCTTGTTAATTATGTACACGACTTCATTGAAAACAATCTGTGTGATTTATTCCTTGTTATTAAATTATGTTTTCTTTTTTCCTAGTGAATCGTGAACTAAATAATTGTTTTTCATCTTGGTTGCACATACGGTTGTAGTTTGTAAACTGATACGGTTTTATAGATGTCATAAATTTTATGTATTTTCTATGTATTGTCCTTTTACTCAATGCCTCATTTTGAGGCCTGTAAGGTATTGTTAAATAAATAAATAAATAAATAAACATGACGTCACTCGGTGACGTCTTCGTCAAGTGATGATGTCACCCGCTGACGTCATATGATGCCTTTTGGAGAAGCAGCACACTGTGTGCTGCCCGCTTCTCTGTAGTGTCTCCAGGATCGACCCGCATTTTTGTGGGAGCAAAAGTGCCACATGTGGACACGAGAAAACCCAACAAGCTAGAGGCTAACAGCTTCGCTGCAATATGGAAGCAAAACGCTCCATGAGTGGAGGTCTGTCTGCGGTGGCTGCTGTGAATCACACCCATGTGTCACCCACGCGTTGCCTCTCACATTCTCCTGATTGGCGAAGCATTTTCACCACACTTTTCTCTGTTTGCAACGTGCCGCACGGGACAGATTGTCCATGCCAGCCAATATATCTCGAAATGAAAACACGTACAGAATTGCACGCAAATCTCGCGTTAGGAAGTATCGTAATCGTCTTTGAATTTTTTTTCAATACTTTCTTGACTACTGTTGCCAACAGAAATGGTCTCTCCTAAGTCAGATGCCTCAAAAAATTGCAAGGCACAGGCTACCTTTCACTATCTTTAGCATAATAAGGCTGTAGAAGGGTGCTTTAAGCTTGGATACATTGTATACAAGCCTTAATTGACAACTCCTTGTAAAAACAAGTTTATCCCCCTCTCACGCAATGTTCCCATATCAGAACACATGAGATGCCTGTATAAATAAATAAATAAAGTAAATGAAAGCAACAGCAAAGCAAGCTAGTCAGACCAAAAGTCAGCTGTCTTGACAGCTCTACGCAGTCGGCACTGCTTACAGAAAGCAAGCCAAATTGATCATGGGACCTAGACGTAGTGTAGCTCATGCGGTATACTTAAAAAAAATATTTTTCATCAGTTTTCATTAACCTTACCTTGTCAGGACATGCATATTCACTTCAAGTTATTTCGTCTTCAAATAAAGTAAATGCAAATTATCTGCAGAGTAACCTTTATTTCCATAAAATACATAGTAGTGCTAACCTGTATAAGTGTATATAATATAGAAAACCTGTAAGCACTTAAGCAGAGTGATTAAGAGGTAGCAGCTTTAGGTGTAATCAAAAGTTGGGATGCGCTACACAGACAAAATAAGGCATGAGAGTTTGTTGCTGGGCTGGTTCTTGTATTCAGAATGAAACCAGTGCAAACTATATGGACAGGGAACAGAGGCTGACAAGTGCTGACTTGTGAATGAAGATTTATTTTGCGTGCAGCAAAATACATGCACGGAAAGGATTGGGTGCAAGCCAGGGTGATGAGAACACCAAACCTGACTCTGAAGGTGGGGGAGGACTCCAACATCTAAACAGTGGCAGCAAGCTAGCAACTTTGTTCGTTTCTACATTAGAAAGTCTCTTGTACACTGCCCCTGTCTCTCATTTGACGCATGTGTCAGTGGCAGTTCGGAGTTTCTGTTTGTTAAGCTGGAAGCTGTGCTTCATGTTGTGTATATTGTCCCGGCATGAAGATTGCAACATGTTCCTGAGTGATCTGCAATCTGTTTTTATGCTTCTAAGCGAAATGAACAAAAATGCAATCATCGGCAATACTAACATTGATACAGTCGACTCTCTTTAAGTGGAACCTCAAGGAACCATGGAAATTGGTTCCGTTTATCAGGAATTCTATTCACTGAGGGACAAAGCTGAATACAATTGCACGAATACAAAAGCAACCAACCATGAGGATGGTGTTCCGTTTAAGAGGCAGTTCCGTTTAAGAGGCAATTCTGTTTAAGAGACTTCTGTTTATCGAAATTCCGCTCCATTTTGGACAGCACCCAAAGCGAATACACCGACTTATTATCTTCATATGGATTTACGAATCTTATATCTACTCCTACATGAACAGCAGAATTTGGCTCAACATGTCTTGAGCATATGCTTGCAATTCCACACCGCCTTGTAGTCTCGCTTGGACTTATGACACAGCTGTGGCAGATCACCTCGCCATTCCTTTTTTTTTTATATCGTGTAGACGATAGTCATAAGAATTCTGACAGCATGTGTGGATTTGTGAAAAAAATTGATTACCAGAAATTTGCACTTATGCTGTTTCAACTCAGATTTGAAGACCTTGGTGAAATGTATGCAAGTGAACATTGCCGCTACTTTGTCAATAGAATTCAAGCTGTGCTAAAGGACTGTAGCATCACGAAGAAGAAAACATACTGTACACGCTCATTATGCCCTTGTATGACGGAAATTGCACTAAACTCAATAAGTATACGAGATCACTGGCACACTAAAATGAAACAAATAAGAGGGAGCGTATATTACAGTACTAAATACAGAGTCCATAGGAACAAAGCTATTGCTTCTATGTGTAAACAAAAAAGAATGCTTTATTTCAGTAAGCAAATAAACTTGTGTACTGTAGCGCCAATTCTAAGAAACTATATAATTTGGCCTACTGCTTGAAGTCGGACACTTCTTGATTTGGCTTCCTCCATTGATAAACATCTTTTATCAGATCATTTTAACGACCACTTTTGTTCAGTTGGTACTGATTTAATCTTACATATGGGTCTTGCAGATGAACCTTCTTTGCTATAGTAACATAAATCCACTTTTGGTTTTATAGAAATAAGTAGTGATGAACTAATCAGTACACTTCACTCAGTGGACGCTAGTAAGGCTACGGGCCTAGACGGTATTTCAATGTCCATAATTAAAATTAACATTGGTGTCCTAGCTGATACCTAATTGCATATTATTTAATAAAGCATTTTTGTATGCCATTTATCCCGAGATATTAAAGCTTGCCAAGGTGGTCCCTATCTACAAAAGTAGGAATCCTAATAAATTTGGAAACTATAGGCCAACCTCAGTCCTGAGCTGTATTAACACTGTTCGAAAAAGGACTGGCTCATAGAATAACACAATTCCTCCCATTCTGTCATCATCCCAGCATGGTTTCTAGAAATTTAGATCAACTACCACAGCCATACTTTCGGTGACTTACATAATTAATGAAGCACTCAGAAATAGAAATATTTCTATTCGTGTATTTCTGGATATTAAAAAGGCTAGAACTAGAAACTAGAAACTAGAAAGATATGGGTTTAGGGGAGTGTGACTTCTTCAAAAGCTTTTTTTTTCTTCACTTTTTTCTTTTCTTTCATTTTTTTACTTATACATTTATTAAATAGTTTTTTTTCCATAAGCATCATTTCTTGCTGCTATTTTTATTCTCTATTTCAGAGAGACGATAGTTCGCTGACCTAGCAGATAATCTCCTGCCTTCTCCCGTCGTCCAAGCCCCTTTCATGAAAAAAGTAACCTACAGTAACACATCAACCAGCTCACACACGACGCTACCTCACGTTCCTCCACCAGCATTGAATAGCACACCGCACTTTTCAATTCTACACCCTCACCGCCAACACACCCTTGTTTGTCGCCTCACCCAGCCACATTACCTCCTCTCCCTTTGGAAGAACCATACCTATATAAACTGTGCCAAGGAAAGCCTACGTCACCTTGAAAAAGACAAGTCATTTTGTCTAAACATTGGCTGTAGCTTTCAACTTGTTCTCATTTTGCTCAGCAACTACACTAGTCACGTGACGACCACAAGGCACCACTTTACCAACTAAGCAAGCAAATTATGGTTGTAGCTGTTCTCTCCTACTCTCGATGTTCGAGACACACCATCAGAGGCGGTCTGCACAAATGAGCTAACGGGTAACTCCAGCATTTTTTAGTTTGTTTACTGACCATCTGGAGCGGCGGGCTTACATCCGCCCCATGAAACATTCAACAAGCACTTGCTCACAGTGTTGTCAACACAGACATAAATGATGAAAAGAAATTGACACATAGTATGCCTTGTAAAAAAAATGCTTTGCAAGACAGGTCATGCCACACTTCATTGGCACACATTGAAAAAAGCAAACATAGCACAGAACATGAAAAAAAGCAGAATAAGAAAAGAAGAACAAAGAGTTTTTTCTTCCTAGGGTTACTTAGTCTTGTCCGTTCGGTCAAGCTTACACAAAAATCACTTTGAATGTGGCTTTCTTGTCTCTACCCAATGCCAATCAAGGTGTTTGAGGCTTCTGGTGTTTGATCTGAATGCTAGTTTCAAAGGTGGGAAAATGCTTCTTGGCACACCTTCTTGAGAGCCTCATCGCTCTTCTGATCCTTTCTGAATAAGTTGGCATCGCTCTTCGCCATGCCTGCATCATTGATGGCTTTGCCTTCACCTACTTCACACTTCCCTGCTATCTCCTGCCTGCTTTTTGCATTCTCAAGCAATTCATTCAATCAACTATTCTTCTGCTTCTACTGCTGTCACCAGCTTTGGGACTACCAGAGGCATGTTAGCTGTGATGCTCCAACTTTCAGGATAATACCATTGTTTCTACCAAATGTCCCAATTCTGTGCGGACATAAGAGAGTCTATGCATGGGTGCATTTAGTTAGTGAGAGCACACAATAAAGGTCTCTACTCCCCTATGCCTGCAAACGATGGGTGACCTTGCCTGATAGCCAAAGGGAGCACCACGAAGTTAGATTTAACCTTCTCACTGAATGGCTGTATTAGCCAGGTTTTTTCATGCGAGTGCACTAATTCATGTGGAATAGTGCTCTCTTGAATAACAATGCTTTTGGCCCCATCATTACGATTGCTGCTATGCCTTCATCCTTGCAACGCAGTGTGACGTTCAACAAGCCATCCTCACTCTCATCGCTGTGCACTGCAGCTACCCTGGCTGTCAGTATGTCATCGCACTTGGTTTTGGCCACATTTTAGGGCCATCTTTCATGTAAATGAGGGCAGGTAATGTGAATGTGTCCCTGGGATCTGCATTTAAAGCACACCTATCGCCTGTTATCCATTCCTTCTAGATACAGCTTCTTCGGTCGGATGCCAGATTGTCTGCAAACTTTGCTATTCTGTGGGCATATCTAATGAATGATCTTGGTGGAAGCATCTAAATGGCTCCACCATGTTGCGCTTCAAACACTATTACATTGGCGGCAGTGCCTTCGATTGCTTTCAACAGCGTGGCCACTTTTGATGGCTTGAACCAAGTCTTCCTTTCACGCAGAGCAAAGTAGATGATGATGATGATGCCATATGGGGTTTAATGGCACCAGGGCCAATATTGGCCAAAGAGTGCCAGGAAATGGTAAAGGTATTCAATGGTGCGTTCAATGACAAATGGTATAGATGTAACTTGGCTGTATAGTAGCCTAAAATATTCGCTGTAAATATATGGTGTATGTATTAAAACTGTGACATGTGAGGTGAGCTATGAACATAATGTATCTCTTGCAAAGCGATAGTAAGAATAAATGTATGAATATTCAGGAATATTCCATGCCATTGTGCTCTAAATGCTACAATCGTAGCAGTAGCCTCCAATAAGAGGCTGTGCTACGGATCACTTGTGTGTATAACATTCAGTAAACACGCAGCATTTAAAAAACCTAAATCTGATTTGCTATCAAAAAGTGGGTTATTGTCAAGGAACATTGCTGGTTGAAGAAGAATTTGCTGATGGTATGGTAAACGAAAGTGTTTTTTTAGCTTCTATTTCACAACATTCCCGAAATATGTGCAGGACAGTCAACGTCTCGCCACATTTGCCACAGATAGGTGGGTCATCACCCGCCAACAAGTGTGACTGCATGCTATATGTGTACCTGATTCTTATTTGATACGTGATGACCTTGGTTCCTCGTGTTTTTGCTATGGGTGGTCAAATCCTTAACACCAAAACCAAGAATGGGGCTGACAGATGGAGTGGTATACTGTGGTATAAAGGTTATAAACAGAAATAAGGTGCCTCAGAAAGGCTAGTGAACGTTTCGATAGGAGGACCTATCTTCGTCAAAGGTGGGCTCGTCATCCTCGGCACGTTAGTTTTAATGGGTTAGTAGAGCGACGTCACATGCGGTTGTTGCCGGTTGAGGCTGGTTGTAAAGGGAGAGACTGCAAAGAAAATGAGCCCCGTCGGCCGACGTCTCTAAGCGACGTCTCGACGTCTCTAATACAAGGAGACAAGAGTGAGAGAGTGGGAAGGTGGGAAGAAAAAAAAGAGAAAGAAAGGAAAAACGTGACTTGGTGACTTTCCCAAACCATTTCCGTCGTTTGTACAAAATATGCTCCACCTATTGAGAATTATAGAGGACATTAATACTAAAGGCACACTACCCCAAAGCATAACTCTCGCAACACTAGATGTCACGGCCCTATACACCAACATTATAATTCCCGATGGTTTATATTTGGTAAAATAAATGCTGTCTAAACACAATGTGCAATATTCTATTGAAGTCTACTTGTCTCTCCTTGAATTAGTTCTAACGCATAACTACTTTGAATTTGGGGAGAGTTACTACCTACAAATACATGGCACAAATATGGGTACGCCTTTTGCACCAACCTATTTACGGGGTGCAATGCAATAACGTACTTATGGGGATTCTAGAAACAGATTTCCTATTGCACTGCACAGACAAGCCCCACACATACCTAGGATACATAGACGACATATTCATAATATGGGGACATGGTCAAGACAGTCTAGATAAATTTGTAGCATTTCTAAACTCTTTTCATCCAACAATAAAATTCACATCACAATCTTCAATGGTGTGCACAAACTTTCTGGACACAACAATATACATTGACAATGTGACACTGAAGACAACACTGTATAGGAAACCTTTCGACAAACAACAGTACCTAGAATATACGAGTCACCATTCCAGAATCCCAGACATTGCAAACAAGGCATCTTTAAAGGCCAAGCAACACGACTACGTCACATTTGCGTTGAAAATAAAGACTACGTAGATAGACTCGATCACCTTAACGAAATTCTATGAAACAGGAACCACCCAAGCAGTGTGCTTCAAGATGCCTGCACCGATGCAACCAAACTTGATCGAGCCAAGGTCCTCAAGCCTTGCCCTAGGATCACACGAACTATGACGCATCTTCTTACTACTAACATCTCAAACGCACTCCCAAACGTGAACAACATCCTCAGTAAATATTACCCAATTCTCACCAGCAACCAGAAACCAGATTTTGAGTAGCCTACAGACACAACACTAATTTAAGGATATTCTTATACATGCCAAACTAAGGACAAACATGAAGTTAGCATCCAGTCCCTGTGGCTGCCCCTGGTTCTCTATGTGCAAACATATTCGATCTACTACTAGAATAAAAAGTACAGCGTCGAATTACTCACACAAGGTAACTTCATGAAACATCGTTCCAGCGCAAAATTGAACACGGACGAGAAGAGAAAGACCACACAAATGCCGGTTTGCACATAAAGGAGGAGGGAAGAAAGGGCCCAATGTGCTAGAAAGTATATTGCTAAGTATGGACAGCTGGGCTAGTTGGTTGTGATTAGCATTATGAAACATCGTTCCAGCGCACAACTGAACACGGACGAGAAGAGAAAGACCGGCGTTCATGTTGTCTTTCTCTTCTCGTCCGTGTTCAATTGTGCGCTAGAACGATGTTTCATAATGCTAATCACAACCAACTAGCCCAGCTGTTCATATTAAGGCAACTGCGACTTTCACCTGCACATCAAGCAACGTAGTCTACTATCTAGAATGTGCCGCTTGTAGCTAACAATAAATAGGTGAGACTGGACAACAAATTCATACAACACTCAACAGTCATCGCGCAGATACAAAACACAATTTACCTAAAGCAGTAGTCAACCACTTCAATGAACATGGTCATATATTCGACAAAGCAAAGCTCTATATGCTACAAATTTCCGTTCACCTTGCAAGAGGAAGTATACGGAATCGTATGTCATACACAAGTTTAAATGCCTACACCCGATGGGAATTAATTTGGCACATGGCAACTTAGAATTGCTAAAAGCTCTAATTTAAACCTGAAATTTCGTATCATCTACCAAGGCACAAAACACATTATGCCACCAGCTAACCTTAATATACAACCTCACCTATTTCTCCATTTCCAATTTTTCCCTGCCTGGCACTCAATTTATATACTCGGATGTTTTTATGCATATATCAACTGTATGACCGCTCTTCCCATATACACCTGCCCCTCCCGCTTTCACTCATGTCATCCTCCTATTTGTTATTCCAGTTTCGTCTCCTCTCCTTTTTTTTTTCTTTCCTTATATTTTTTGAAACACCCTCGCAAACACATTGCAAAGTCCCAGATGCCAGGATACCTTCTTCAGCGCCTCAGCTACAGGTGTTGTAACCCCTTCTGTATATCGCCATGACAATGCCTACGTTGAGCTACTGAACCTAACGTACCTTGAGAGTCCAAGCTGCTGCCTTCCAGCTACCCCATACATTGCGCCCCAGACTCCTTGATGTCACCTTAAATCTTTCAAAATTACCCGACGTATTGCTGCTACGCTACTCAAGTCATTCTTTTAAGTGATCTCTTTTTTGGCCTTTTGTACTTGTGCACTGATGACTGGCTGACTGGCTCTTCTAAGCCACAAAAGCATGCCGCCGATGACACCCCTGAAGGCTCTGTAACCTCTCGATCCCCCAACACCCTCCTATGCCTTTATTTTTCTTTCATATTTAATTTTTTTTACTTCTTGGTATTTTTTCCCTTTCTTTCTTCTTTGATTTGCTCCCTGCTCCCCACTCTCCCGCTCTTGCCCCTTGTCTTACAAACCACGCTCACAGACGTCAGCGAAAGCGCTCACTTTCTTTGTAGTCGCTTCCTTTCCAGTTAGCCGCCAACGACGTCACTCTACTAACGTGTTAAAACTAACATGCCAAGGATGATGAGGCCGCCTTTGATGAAGATAGGTCCTCCTATAGAAACGTTGGCCAGCCTTCCTGAGGCACCTTAACCTTGTTTATAACCTCAACTCCCTAAACTGTGGTTTAATGACACACAGCTTATTACTAGGTGTTTCAATGTTCCACGAGTGCTGCCAATCGTTTATAAGCATTTTTTTTATAAGAACGGCTTCAAGTCTATGGCAGGGACAGCTACAGAGGTGGGCGCTTTGATTGCTACTGATGTGGCAATTCCGCCTGCCAGCATATTACCTTGAATGCCTCTATGCCCTGGATCCCAGCCTATTGTGACATGCTGGCTAGACATTTATACAGTACACAAGTGAATAAAGAGAATTTCGTACAGCATTTTTACTCCTACAGAACAACTTTAAAGATATTGCAACACTTAGAGAGTCGGTGAATGTAATGGATTTTTGTATATTTATGTTTCTGATGTGTTTCACAGCTAACAGTACTGCACATGCTTCAGCCATAAAGATACTCGTTTCTGGGTGCAACACACCGGATTCAGAAAAGGATGGTCCAAGTGCTGGAAAGGACACGCCGGCCTATGACCTTGATTCGTCAGTGTAGTACTCCAGGGAACAGTACTTCACCTGAATTTCAAGAAAGTGCATTCGAATGTGTGCCTCTGGGGCATGCTTTCTGACCTTGTGAAATCATGTGTCCCATTCTACCAGCTTCCACTTCCATGGAGGTAGCAGCTTTGCTGGAGGCATTAGAAAATGTTTTAGAAGTGGGACACACATTTCTTCACTGAGCTTCCTAGCTTACACGCAGTGAGAAAGGCTCCCTTGCTGTGGGCCAAATATAAGAGCAAGACAAAGGACACATTGTTTTACAGTTATATAGCAAGGATGTTCAGGATTGTTTTTTACCTTCAAATAATATGTGATGCTTGAATATGACCTCCGTAGACAGACTGACACTCATTTGATTCTATGCAGAGGCTTTCTACGAGGCTTTTCCTGAAAGCACATGTCGCAAAGGGGATACCTAAATGGTGAACAGGGTCTAGGATATTTAGTGTGCTTGGCATTGCAGAATGACAGGTCATAGCGCCAAAGTCAAGGTGAAAGCAGACAAGGCTCCTGTAGAAGTTCAAGAGGCATCTTCAATCGCTACCCCATGATGTGCGTGATAGAAGCTTTAAGAGGTTCATTGCTTTCAGACATTTCGTCTTTAGGTACCTTACATGGGCATTAAATATAATCTTCAAGTCAAAAATGATTTCTAAAAATTTACGCTCATTGTTCACAGAGTTTATCTCCCTTGACCGCAGTTTTAGGTACTGGTGTTAGACCCCCCCCCCCTTTCCTTTTTTGAGAAGAGTACACAAGTACTTTTCTGGGTGTTTATTTAAGAACAATTTTCGTCTGTCCATTAGGAAAATTTGTTTATTCCAAGTAGCACTTGTTCGCAGATGCCAACATTGCATGATTTGAAGCCTATCTGCACATCGTTGACATAAACAGAATAAAACATAGTGTATGGAACGACTGTGTGCAGGGAATTCATTTTTGCAATAAAGAATGTGCAACTAAGCACGCCCTCTTGTGGCACGCCAGACTTTAGGGTGAATGGCCTAGAGAAAGCTGTGCCCACTCTTACGCGGAATGTGCAAAACAGACATACCTTTAGATTGTGTTTAACATATTGCAACATATACCCATTGCTAAAATATCTCGGAGAACTTTGAAGCACCAGGTCTTATCGTAAGCTTTCTCTAAATATGGAAATAGTGAAAAACAGAACAGCTCAAGTATAAAAGCATCCCTGATGTATGCCTCAATGCAAACAAGGTTGTCATAGGAGCGTTTGGGTGCAACCTAGTTTAAACAGCGCCAAAAAACACATAGACAAGGAAGAGCAAAGGACCAGCGCTGAGTGCTAACATCTTTATTAAAACCCATACAAATATATACTATTTACAACGGCCTGAAAGAGAGAAAAGAACAAAGGGAAGGCGTCAAAGATTACCCTGGCCATCTGATCACTGTATTTTCTCAGAACATGTGTGTCTTTTAAGCGGAGTGAACAGCCACACGTTGCACAATGAACAGCAAGATTACTACCAGTCCTAATCTTGACACACTGTGCATGCTCACGTAAACATTCATTAAGGAAGAATGCCAGTTTCCTTATGTAAGTGCTAATAGTACTAATGAAGTTTATGCCATTCCCACCTTTTGCAGATGCACTGGCCTCTTAAGAGGCCCCTTAATGACGAACTGCACTTCTGCCGCACGGTGGCCAGGCATATCAGTATATTTGGGATTAGCCCACGTATGGGGAGTGCTTAATGCCTGCTTCACTTCCACCGCGGGTCGGTTTAGCATTGCACTATCTTCAGGTTTAGCCCACGTATGGGGAGTTTTTTGCTTACAACATGAAAATATCCTTGGAGGGTAGAGGTACACAGCTATGCTGTGAAACTAAATAAAGTCACAGGCACAGGCAGCACAGTCGCAGCACAGTCGCAGCACAGTCGCAGCACACTCACAACGTAAGCTGGAGGAGTGGCTGCATAGGAGCTGCATTTTTGGCACCACGCACTACAGGGTCTTTGCGACGAAGTCTTCTCGAGCTGTTTTGACGAGAATGATCTGAACTGTCTGCCCGGTGTCGACAGTGAGCTGCAGCTTGCCCTGCTCTCTGCACAATGGTCTGTTAAGCCCAATGTTGCCTGGTTGCAGATGCACACGCAGCTCTATGATTCGCATCTTCAAGAGTGATTCGTACCTTGCAAGGAGGTGCCACAACATATACCGAAGAGGAAGCACAGGTATCCAGACTACATGGTACATAGGTCCCTTCACCTGTAGCACGGTACGTTGCTGTTATGATGATGATGATGTTTCATTGGCATCTCCTTCGAAATGGGACGGTGACAAATAATCACCTAGCTTGCTTGAGTTAGCTAAGTCCAGCTACGTGCAGCATGACATTGCTACATGTCAGGACATCTGGAGGAATATAACGGAACTGCAATGTACAGTTTGCACACATTGATGCTGCGCGGAGCTCAGTTTAAATGGCACATGACGGTAATGGTGACGATGATTTAATGTCCTTCTCTTTGGAACGGAATGGTGAAAAACAGTCACCTTGCCTGCTTGAATTAACCAGGTATGCCATACATGTTTTTCATTACAGCAAGATTTACACATCTTCATAATCTTTTTCTTCCTCAAGACTTCTCCATCTACCTTGTACAGCTACCTATGCAACTGCTGCATGGCATGCCACCCGGTGTCATATGCAACTGCAATGCAAAAGGTGCACAACAGATGCTACGCAGCACACATCTCACATGGCAAGGCAAGTGGCATGATACGATACTAATGATCAAGATTTATTGGCATCCCCTTTAAACGCGGCAAGGACATAGTAATCTAGCCAGCTTGATTTAGTCAGGCACACAACGTATATTTTTTCTAGCATTTATTGTATACATCTCCTTAAACTTCTGTTTCTGCCTCAAACATTATTTAACTGCACTGTACAGCTACCTGTGCATCTGCTACATGGCGTTCTACCTGGTGTGATAATATGCAACTGCAATGCAGAACGCGAATGTATCGACGCTACGCAGTGCGCATATCGCATCACATTTCTTCTTGTGCGCTAGGATGCGTTTATAGGGCATTTTCCCAAGGAATGCTTGCAAGCAGCATGGCTCAGTGGCAGAGCAGCTCACTACCGCGCAGCCGGTTCGAGTTCGATCCCGGTGAGAACTGGGCACTTTTTCTTCTCATTCTCGGCGATAGCTGCACTGACAATGGGCAGTGGCAGCGGCGGGGGGCACCATCGCCACCTGAAATGGCTGCAGGAATGAGCCTATAACAGCTTATGCTGTAATAACAGGGAAAATATACACTTCAAGCTTCATACCCAAGAAATATAAATTACGCACAATAAGAATACACAAAAATCTATCGGCTAATGTTGACATTAGGCACACATATAGGCTCGTAACAGGATCTGGAATGCGACAACACAAACCCACATACATGCGTTAGGAATATGAGTAGGCAACGGCACTTCGTTTACGGTCCCCGAAGTAAAACTACTTGCTGTAGGAAATGGCCATGGCTTCTGCTTCACTTCCCGTAGGTACATGGCCAGTTTCAAACCTTTTTGAGAGGGTCAATTTGCCGCTTATGTTAGCAATGTGATCAGCAAGGAAAAGACAGATCAACAGTTTTTGAAGCAGGCCCTGGCAGGCTCAGCTTAGCAGACAAGTTCTGTGTTGGTAGTGTCAAGGTGCTAGTTGCCATAGGAACAGCCAGTCAGAAGGCACCTCCAGCATGCATCACGAGATTCATCAGACTGGCCCCTGGTTGCTTTAAGTTTGTGCTTTTCCTGTGCGGTCATAGTAGGCGAGAATGTGGGGAACTGAAAGGAGGAAATGTGAGCTTTCGAATGACGCCAAATGGCAGCACTCAGCAGTAGAAAAGACGAGATATAGCCCTGTGAACTCCGGCGTTGCTTCACAGTTTTGGGCTCCTTTGTCACCACTTATTACACTTGGGGTGCGTTTCTGGGCAAATAATTTTGATACAATAGATTAGGCATTGCAGATGCTGAAACAATTAGTTCCCAAAAAATATTTTTCCTCGCAATTTTCCGTATTTAAGACCCATGTCCCCCTATAAGTTCACTGTATGTACTAAATGAATGAATTTGAACAGAACACATTCCTTGGCGGCTTCTTTCTATTTGAGAAATTGAAAGAAATGCCCTCCTCTGAACTGTAGTAGGGAGAATACAACTGCAAGAGGAAAGCATTGAATGCTAAAATAATATTACACGCCACCTGAGTGATAAGGTCAGCCTACAGAGGATAGAATGAAAGGCATAGTGGGGTAGGCATAACATGATGGCAGTGCAGTACGAGAACAAAAAGAAGACAATGCACTTCTCTTAGAGGTGGTAATGACAAAATACTAGCAGTTTCTAGGAGCCCTGCATGATGCTGTTATGTCTGTTTCATTTCTTAGTCCCTGTCTTTTTTGTGGTGTTTAGTATTTGTCATTATGCACGTTTGCCAACGCACCCAACTTGCCGCAATTGTCTCTCATATAAGCTTTGCCCTGGGAAATAGCAATAGAAGTCACTGAGGCCAGGGCACTGTGGGTCTGTCAAAGCCAGCGTGTCGGAATACAACCAAAAGAAAAACGAAAAGAAATTATATTTATGACCCAAGTAAAAACGTAACCGCAATGTTATTTATTATTTTGTGCCTTGACTCAAGGGACTGAGCATGATCTCCAAATTTATAACTCACTTACGGAAAAATATAAGTACGATGTTTTTATCGTTACATTGCTTCGAAAATTTTTGCGCGCGAACCAAAACCGTTATGAACAGTTACTGATGTTTCTTTTTTTGTTCCGGAACAGAAATGGAACTTTTTTCAGTGAAACAAAACTAAAAGCAGAAGAAAAACATTTTGTTCTGACACCCTAGTCAAAGGCACGACCTGGCTCTGCAGCTCAGTTCTCGCACGGTTTGTGTACGGCAGAGCACGGGGACAGAGGCGCACATTGCCGACAGCCCAACTGCTGTCATCTCATTACAAAAGGACTGCACTTCAATTGCAGTCTTATTGCAGAAGGATCAGATCTAATGTGACACATGCTTAATTACACTTACTATATTAAAATCTTGCCATTTTAAAGAGCAATGACATAGCCTGGTGTAAAGAATATTTTATTGATTTAGCATTCCATCCATAAGTATGTATTTATCAACTCGTTTTCTCTGTAATAACTGACAATAGTATTTTTTATATGGACATTTTTCCACCAACAAAGATGAACAATACCATACAGACTCGTGTAAGGGCAGTGCTCCCAATGTGGCAGCCCAGAATTTGTGAACGAAATTCAAAAAGGAGAAGCCGTCGCATTTTGTGGCCTGATGTCGCGCGCTGCACATTTTTTCAAGCCGCTATTAGATGGCGAAATCTGCACGTTAACAACTCTGGTGCAATGGATCTGAGGTGTGCATGAGTTGCTGGCTAGGGCACTCTATTTTCACCAAAAGGTTTAGTCCCTTGTAAGGACCGCACCTCGCCAGAACTATGAAAAATATAAGGTGTGGCGGGTGGCCCTTGCACGAGTCTATACAGCATACCAGAGAAAAAAAAAGTTGAACTACAGGATTTGTGGCTATCGGCAGCAAGAAAATCATGTGTGGCTTCTACAGAATGCCTACACAGCAAAAACATTTATGCCACATGTTCATCGTAGGCCTTAGGGATAAGGCAGCCCAGATTGCAGTTTCAGAGTCGAAAACGACAGAATACGCAGCTAAGCACAGGTGTTTTGGCAGCATGTCCAAGGTCTGCCTATTCTGCATCGCCTGCACATACACGGTCACAGAGGCCATAGTTCCCCACTCGGCTATACGTCCTAAGAATCGTTCCTGGCCACGGCATCGAGGTGCTGCTCGGTGAGAGAGACACTTCACTTGCCACCGTCTCTGCACTAGGATTCTCTGCATAGTGTGCCCTGTGCATGTGGCTAATAACATTCTCATGCCGAGCAAATTTCTTCAGACAAAGGCGGCATTCGTGCAGTTTTTCTTGCGTGTGCGCACGGATATGAGTGGTGAGGTGACCTTTTTGCGAGAAAGTTGTTGGGCACAACTGGCAGACGTATGGTCGTTCTCCACTGTGCAACCGCAAGTGGCGCACCAGGTTGGACCGGGCGGAGAACCCCTTGTCGCACTCTTCACAGGCCCAAGGCTGCTCGCCAGTGTGCGTACGGGTGTGAGTCACAAGATGCGATCGCGCACTAAATGTCTGACCGCACTCTTCACACTCGTATGGTCTCTCCCCGCTATGAATCAAGACGTGGTTGTTCGGATTCGCTTTGTGTGCAAATGCCGCAGGGCACAGAGAACACTTGTGGGGCTTTTCACCAGTGTGTGCACGAAGGTTCATAACTAAAGACCTTTTCACAGCGAATTTTTTGCCACACATGGTACAAGCATGCGACTCTGTCCCCGAGTGCATCCTCGTGTGAGCACGGAGGTACCATCTGGAGCAAAAGTCTTCTGGCACACGTGGCACTCCCAGGAACCAGCAGTCGCATCCTTGCCTCCTAGCTTGGTGCTGCATACTCCAATGCTGTCAGGAATCCTGCAGCAGGGAAGATTTGTTGTAGAGCATAACACTATAGTCAAACCTCATACAGTAAAAGCTCGTTAATTCGGACTTCTAGGGACCGTAAATTATGTCCGAATTAACCGAATGTCCGAATTATCGAGCGGACAAAAAAAAAATGCACGACTTTAACAAACCTTTATTGCGCAAAGTAATCGAGAATGCTCGTTTGCTTTCGAGCAGAAACCCGCGCGGATACTATTTTACGAAGTCCTTCCAGGTGCTTAGAAGCTCGCATGCTGCCTGGAGAGTCCCAACAAAATTCTTCCAACACAGCGAGGGCCTCCGCGGCTTCCTTCACAGTGCGAGGGGGCCGAGGCTGCTCCTCTCGCGGCTCCTCTTCCTCCTCAGAATCTTCTCCGTGCAGCACGTCCCTGACAATTTCTTCTTCGGTATGCGAGCCGGCTGTAACAACGCCGTCATCAATGCCGACGTAATCAGCGAGTGTCACCGCATCCGGCAGAACTCCTCCAAAATCCTCGCAGTCATCTCCATTGTCATCTAGCGACACTTCGGCCACTGCATCATCGCCAGGCTCACGCACAACGAAGCCACTGTGTCTAAAACAGTTCGCGACGACGTGCGCGGGCGTGTTGTGCCAAACGTAGGCAAGGATGTTGACCGCGCTCAAAAGATTCACGTCCTACTGCTTGCCGACTTCATGGCACAGGAGCATCCGTTCCAGCACGCGCCTGCGGTATTTCGTCTTGACATATTGAATTATGCCTTGGTCCATCGGTTGGAGGGCCGATGTTGTGTTCGGCGGCAAGAAAACAACTTCTATGTTGTCCAGTCCGGTAGCACTGTTATGTGCACTACAATTGTCCAGCACCATTAACACTTTGCGGTTCTTTGCGGAAAACTGTCGGTCTAACTTCTGCATCCAGCCACGAAAAATTTCCGACGTCACCCAGGCCTTTTTATTCGCTCGGTATTCCACCGGAAGAGCAGGCATGTTCTTAAAGCACCGTGGCTTTTGTGCCTTTCCAATGACGACAAGCGGCAAGCGCTCTGTTCCTGTCATGTTGGCGGCTAAAAGAATGGTGACGCGTTCCTTGGATCTTTTGCCACCGATGCAAGGATCTCCTTTCATGGTCACAGTTTTGTCTGGCAAAGCCTTAAAGAAAAGTGCTGTTTCATCAGCATTAAATATGTCATGTGGATCGTGGGCGGCGATGTGCTCGAGCAGCTGAGCGTTCTTCCAGTTGTTGGCAACGTCTTCGTTGACAGCGCCTCTTTCGCCGCACACATTCTTAAAAACGAGGCCATGTCGCTCTCTGAAGCGCGCGCACCACCCTTCCGATGCCTTGAATGCATCGATATGCATCATCAGTGCAAACCTCTCGGCTTGCGCCATGATGAGGGGTCCACTCAATGGCAGATTCGCATTACGCGAGTCGACCACCCACCGAAGCAAAGCCTCTTCCAACTCTGGATGAGCTGCTTCTCGCAGACGCTTTCGTGACGCTCGAAACTTCTCGCTTTCGAACGCCTGAAGAATCTGTTCTTCATTTTTCACATACGTGCTCAAGGTACTTCTTTTCACGTCGTACTTCTTCATGGCTTCTTGTCGAGAGAGTCTGTCCTTCAGGGCCCGCGAAATTTCCACCTTGGTAGCCAAGTCCTTCGCCTCGTATTTCGGCCGCTTCGCCGGCGTTGCCATCGGCGGAGAATGCAGTGACACGGGCGCACAACAGAAAAGCAGCAATAAAGTTCAATAACTGAGCTGTGCTAAATCCAGTGGTTCTCGGCAAAACAGCGTGCAAGGACGTAGCGCACCAACAGCAACAAAGCGACAAAATGGCCGCGCGACACATGCAAAAACAAAAAAAAAGCACCCATCCAGCCACAAGTCGAGCCAATTGGATTGAATTGGCCAAGTTTCAGCCACTTGATGTCAATGATAATGCTGCGTTTGGGCAGCGAGGCGTTGGTTTGGGTATCACTTTTGTGCCGCGTTTGCCGTATTTTCGTTTTTGAGCCCCGGTGGCTGCCCGAAATCGTCCGAATTATCCGAGGTGGGATGGAATCCGTCCGAATTAGCGAGAGTTTCGTCCCATAGACTCCTATATGTAATTGTAGGGACCAGGCGCGAAGGCCGAATTATCGAATTTTCCGAATTAACGGAAGTCGAATTAACGAGCTTTCACTGGCACAACAAAGGTGAAGGGAGACTGCATGGCGAAATTATTTTATATCTATTACTTTGTTATACCCAATGTTGCCAATTGCTTCAATGTATGCCCAATGGGCTGCACAACTGTAAACATGGAAATAAGATGATGGCTTTGCGGCCTGCGGAATGGTACATGGCTACGCATTCAATAAAATTTGAAAACAACAAAAGAATCTTTGGCGTGTGCAATGCGTGACTTATTAGAGCATTATACTTGAGCATCCTTATGGTCCACTCCGAACCGAGCTGCCCTGTTAAGCCAAGCGGAGTGGCGGGCGACTTTCATGTTTTCTTTCATGTTTTAGTTATGCGTTTAGCGAAGCGGACCTTTTGTAGTTGCAGCGCCCTCTGGCCAAATTCAGGGTAGTGAAAAAAAAAAGAATTCATGGGCCATTCCACCACGTGAATGTTGATGACCAGCGAAGCTGTTTAGCACACGACACAGAGGCGGCACAGAATACTGAACAAAGGAACACATCACCACCGATCAAGAAAATAAATATGTTCGTACCACATGAACACATTTCCCTTGCCTCCAACTGAAAATCCCAAGGAAGTCAAGATGTAGAAACTGCTCAAGCAGAAGTACCATGAAGTTAGTTACCATGTTAGTGCATGAAGCACTAACACATACCACCTACGAGGATATCCAACAATTCCTTGATTAATTCAGTGTACACCACGTCACGATGCACACGGCCAACCAAGAGACGTAAGAGAGGGATGAGCCATTGCATTGCTCAGGCGGTACGAGCCATTGCTGATGATGGTAGTTTTTGCTCGCTGCACGTTTCACGGAACCCTAACCATAAACAGCCTTGGAGGGTACGAGTCATTGCTGACAATGATTGATCAGGAGAGTACGAGCCATTGTTGATGACGATAGATTTTGCTCTCAAACATGACAACTTCACGGAACCCTAGCCACAAACAGCTTCGCTGTAATAAAAAATTCCATTGGTCACTTTTATAAAGTAAAGCAAATATATCTATATATATATATATAATTTATTTGTCCATGAAGTAACTAGACATGTGCTTGTAATGCATTACTCATCCATTTTATCTAGGGTAAATAAAGCATTGACTTGGGAAATGCCACGTGATAGCTAGCAAGCTTGCATTCCGCATCCAATGCAATCCTCTCTAATGCCAACGCGCTGCGCAGCGTGCACCATATTTTGCAGCACATCCTCCCACACTACGAGGTATTCCAATGGGTCAGCACGTGGAACTTTTTCCAGCAAACCTTTATCTATGCGAAATCGCTTTCGTGGCTTGTGCTGTGCAGATGAACATAGAGGCGTGGTTGACATGGACGGCATGGCCGAGAATGTCTGACTGGAGGCAGCCATCTCAGAAAGAGTGAGGCAAGCAAGGTGGCTCGACGCATGCGCGAGGGAGGGCCCATGCATAGACCACCCTCACTAGCGAAAGACTGCTGTGACACTCCGCTTGGGCAGCTTGTATGCAGACCACGTTTCTCACTCCATTAGTCCCCTCGTGGCTAAGTGGACAGGGCATGTACATTCGTGCTTCTGCTCCTTCTGAGCGGAGCACAAAAATGTCAAACGAAAACATTCTGTTAGAACCTGACCCAACTGCCTTTAGATATCTTCCTTCTGTTCCATTGTGATTGTCTTTCGTGTCTGCTTTCCACTTGGCTCGTCACGGTCAAGCAGCGATGTTTGGCTAAAGTTACATGGGACATCCCATATAAGTTATATACAGGGTGTTCCAGCTAACTTCAGCTAGAGTTGAAAAATATGTGAATGCCACATAGCTGCACAGAACAAGGGTAATGTTTGCCGTTACTTTTAGTCATTCAGATTATGTTTTTCATTCTACTGAGCTACATAATTAGTCCTAATTAATCAATCAACTTGTCAAATATTATAATTAGATAAAAGGCTCCAACAAGAAAATTGTAGAGCAACACGAAAAACTCCCAATACAGCTATCTATTGCTCAATACACGCTACATAAATGTTTTTCCAACCGTGAAAGAAGCCTGTGAATACACAAAGTGCCTCGAGCAGCCTGTTGTGTAGCAATCGAGTTTTTCGTGTCGCTCTAATTTTTTTCATTAACACTTCTAATCTAACTGTAATATTTGAAAAGGTAATTAATGACAATAATGATCTAATTCGACATAATGAAAAAACTTATTTCTGCATCTCCAAGCGACGGCGAACAAAGTTACCTTGATTCTGTCCCGCTACATATTTTTAAACTCTGGCTAAAGTTGGCTAACTCTGGCTTTGGTTAGCTGGGACACCCTGTATATAAGTGTGGGCTTAAGGCAGCGCAGCGTAGGCTGCCGTAAATCCACTCCATAAGGTGATATTAACACTGCCAAGAAGTAAGTTGCACCTCAAGGTGATATTCGCATATAACCGCACCAATGCTTACGACTACTCTGGGTGCTCCTGGTTATTTCGTATTTCGGGCAATCCCCACACAGTCTGAATAATCCATCAGCTACACTACATTGCCTTATATTAGTGTGCATAATTATGTTCTTTTTCTTGGGTGCCCTAACAGTACTCTTATCTTATAACTGTGGCCACCTTATAATTAAATAAGTACGGTACTTCATGCACACTCATCTCCGGCAGTTTAGCAAGAAAACTTGCAGTCAAGGCCGTAAACGAAGGCTTTCACTCATAAGGTTTTGTCTCTTAACAGCAAGAAAATAAAACTATAGCAGGAATGAACTGTACATAAAATATGCACACGCCCACATACACACGCCCACGGGGCATCCCAGCTATCGTTCGCCAAGCTGGGAAAGAAAGAAGTGGCCCGATATAAGATTATGAGACCTACAGTATTTGGTGATCTGTTGTCTCCTCACGCAACCAGAGTAACCTTTTGTACGTACTAATTATCCAGCTTATTAGAGAATAATATTTGAACAATTTCTAATATTTTTTTATTTCAGTGCATAACTTATAATACGAAGGCTGTACCTGTATCCTAAAACAACCCATTCAATGGATTCATTGTACTATGTCCTGCTTAATTATTTCTTCTATGCTTTACTTGTGGCACTCAAAATAGAAAAAGTACTGGATAATTGAGAATCACAATGCCTCCTACAAATACAAAACTAACCTTTTGTTGTCAGTCATAGTGGCAGAACCACGTTTCCTTTTCGTCTCGCTTGTTCGAGATTCTGGGCAAAAGCTGGACAGCACGGCTGCTGTTCAAGAAGTTTGCCCTCTGGCCACAGCTGGACACTGCAACAAAAAGATAATGCCATTACTTACCTCAGTTCAATGATAATGAGCCATGAGGGAAACCAAATATAAGGGATATTTAACCGCACTATACTGGAACTGATGTCATGGAGCTTGGCGGCGTTTAAAGACAATACAAACATACATACAAACATGCATTCACATACAAACTATTCCTATGCTGTTTCAATACTATGCTAACAGAGCCACTTCATTGCCATGAAACTGACCCCTTAAGTCTGCTATTCATCATTAAAGAGAATTAGATCGAAGAGGTTTGTGAGAGGCCAATGTGAGGCCACGGGAGGTCATTGAAATGCACGACTGATGCCGATATACACTTGAAATTGATGCAATGCAACTTGTGTCATTTCCGGCTACCAACAATCGTGCTACAACCGGCATTTTGAAAGTCCTCAATAAGGCATTGAAGAAGTTCATCACTTTACTCAGCCCAGAGAGGTGCTGCACCAGGTAGAGTGCAATAACTCGTTCTGACGCCCCACATTACCTCATTAATGAAGTTAAAGACGTACAATGTATTTAACCATACTGTTAGATGAGGTAGATTAAGAAATGTGATCTGAACGTTATTGACAGAATATAAAATATTTATTAAACAGAGCTCCACCTGTCGTTTGCAACCTGCAGTAAGTTCATGGTTATAACCGCAGCCTCACAACTCCGCCCTCAACGCTGGCTAAGGCTAAAAACAGACGAGTGCTGCAGGAAAGCCACAAATAGCATTAATATCAGGAACCTGCCACCTGAGAAACATGTTAAGTGTACCACGTGTACCCAGTGTATGCACTTCTCATTTGGCACGAAGCAGGGGGGGGGGGGGTGAGTCCCCTTGCAATGTTTGCAACATCACATTCTGTGCTGTTTCATTAAAATAAATCAACAAGCATGGAGTCACGCGAACATAGACTAACAGATCTCACTCGACGACTGTGAACACGCGCTGCCACAATGCTGGCGTGGTAAAGAACGGCAGTAGGGGGGAGCCAACCTTTCACGCTGCCTCTGGCTTTACCGTGTCGCAGAAACTTGAGATTATGTGACCTCTAACACTAGGCACGCGAGAACACAGCCCACACAAAGTTACCAGCCATATCCACTTGCTCAGCCCACTGTAGATTACCTCCAAGATAGGGAGCAGGGGCTCTATATGCATTCACTCGTATCCATCGCCATGTGGAGCCACGGCTGGAAAAGAGGAGCAGACGCATGCTCGGTGTTGCTTCAGCGCAGGACGGGGCAGCCGTGCACTTAGCATCACCAGAAGATGGTGCGGTGCCCCTTTCTCTCTTCGCTTTAGACTGAATCAGAACAGTCGCATCCATTGGGAATGTTGAAGTGCGAGCATTGACCATTTCGGTAAGTGTACCATCAAAGGGCTTTCATGGCGCGGCCAAGATGAGACTGGATGAGACTTACGATTAATCTCTCTCTCTCGTTTGCTCTTCTTTGCAGCAGCCACCACTATCTCCGAGATGCAGCACTCGCTTCCTTTCTACATTAGCATTGTGCCAGTGTAATTATTTCGTTTTTATCGTACAGAGCAATAATGCATTTCTTTTGAAGAATTATGCAACTGCTGAACCTTGATTATTTACGCATGCACAAACACTGAGAGTGGTGACCGTGTCTTTTTTTAAGGTCGTCCGGCAACTTGCACAAAAATTTATGCGAAATAACAGAAACCAGCTTTCCCTTACCAGTGCGATACAAGCTGTGCATTGAATTTCAATACCATCGCAGCAGGTGAGAGCAACAGAAAAAAAGAATATTACTGAACCTGCAGTCCACAAAAACGCGAAGAATATATGCTGTACCTTCTGGATCATATTTTGCAAGTTATGCAAGTTTAAAAGTTGAAATTTTGTGGAGTGGGGAATATAAAAGATTTCTTTCTTTAAAGGTTGGAAGCATATATGTAGAAAATAAGTACACACTGTGCCGACAAATTTTTCTTGTGCTAAAACACAGAGAAATCGGCGGCATAATCAGTGTCGCTGCACCCGAGCAATATTCCCAGCCCATAAAGGCAGCTTGTGATGCGCAAGCGAATGCGGCTCACAATTTGTAAAGTGGCTGCTTTTGAGTATTTTGACTTGTGAGCACATGCCCGAAATCTCACTACATAATGTGCCACGGATTTATGCGCAATTTCAAAGATGCGCAAAACATGGAACACTTGTGATGGCAGCAAAAAGATGCAAAGCCTTCACAGCATCGTTCAAGATCAGTGTCGTCGAGAAAGCACAAGAACTAAAGCCCAATTGAGCAGTGGAAAAAAATTTTGATGTCAATGAAAAAGGTGTATGGATGTGCGCTGCTTTCCTGGAACATCTGAGGAAAATTCCAGCATGGGAGAAGGCATGGTAGTGCAGGACAGAAGCATGGCCAAAGCTTGCTTCTCTGCTGTATATCGGTTAGTCCCTATGGACTCTGCAGCAGGTGCAGGCTATCTAAACGAAAACTATCTACATTAGAGCTATATTGGTTGCTGTGGTCTATACAGTGGGTGCACACTACAGTCTGGAAAATACAGTGTATACCTAATATATACCAAGAGTATCTCAATGGAAATGGTGGCTGCTGGAAAGAACAGGAAAGGAAAAGCAAAACTTTCATGTCCAGTCAGTCTAATAAGAGCTGCTCAATGAAAACATGACGTGTGTTTTTATCCAGCATCCGTGACTGGACATTAGTTGTGGTGCTGTTGTCGAGTGGCCGCTTCAGCTGCAACTTTAAAATCGTGCTACCACACATTATTCAAATGAGTGCAACAATCCCTCTTTGTTACGCTTGCCTTTCTTTAGAGGTGACCTTTTGTAGGGAAGGAGCCTGTACAGCGTAAATCTGAGTGAACCCTGTGGCCATAAATAAGGGCTTCTGGGGTGTTCCCATGGTAGTAATTTCCCATGTCGCATCCCAAAGCATCTATTAGGTGTGGACGCCCTCTAGTTTGGGAAGAACAGCCTACTCCAAGTGTGATGTCCCGCAATGGCCAAGCGTCAGGCCACGGGACGTCTCTGCGCATCTGAAAAATAGGTGGGTTTCCTGCAACACCGAGATTTGAACCCAGTACCCTTTGCATACATGGGGGATGCTCTACCACTCAGCCATTGTTGCAGTTAAAAGGATGCCTGCTGGTGCCCGCTCGTGCCTGCTGGTGAAAGCCATGACAAGTGCTTTGTCACCAGCGCTGCAGTACGTGCAGCAGACACTTTGAACCAATGCCGTCAAAGTGGCACCTCACATAAGATCCGTGAGCAAAGAGCAATTCATGTAAAGGCGCCAGCCAGTACATGCTTGCTGGCAAGCTAGGATGCGCATGCGCTCTTTCTTGGTCTTGAACCAGGCGAACCATCACTAGACGGTGCAGCAATATAGTTTTCCCCCGCTTCGGCCATTGGAGCCGCGTCCTGGGCAGTCCTGTCCCCGATAGTACCTATACGCTGACCAGAGACCAGGCCAGAGAGAGCACATGTATTTATTTTATATCTAGGTAACGGTGAATTTTGTCAGGAAGTGTTACCCACAGCCACACCTAAATCAACCTATGCTCAACCTATGACTTGACTCGGCTGGGCACGGGGAACCCGCAGCAGCTGTAGTTCAATTGGTGTGCTCACCCAGAGACAGCCAGTGCAGACTTCTCTTCAAGATGCAATTGCCTTTCTTACGGCTGAATACCAGGCAGGAGTACATCTGTGGCATTTAGTGGTGGGTCTCATAGGTTAGTTCACCATGTCACCACAACTATTATTTCCATTGCATTGTGGAAGGCAAAGTTTCCCTTCTCTAAGTATCATAGGTGTTCTGCGATCAAGCCTTGTCTCGGATGTGCCAAAAATGCTTTCCAATGAAAAATTTACTGGAATAGCTGACACCAGCACTTCAGCACTGACAATGCGCATGACTGTTTGGCTTGCTCGATGTACAGTCACGAGTAAAAGCTTGAAAACCACAGCATCAGCAATAAAGTTAAATATATCCAAGTGCAGTTCCGCATCCTGGAATTGGTTTACAAGTGAGCCTCGATATAACGAACTTGTACTTGCAGCGAAAAACCTCGTTACATATCAAATTTCGTTAATTTGAGGTTCTAAAGTTTCAGTAGTGAAAATCATTTCACAATTTCTCAGAACAATCCTGGTGGATAGTATCTTGTCAGTAATCACTTATAAACAAATCCCAAGAAGGTTGCGTTCCAAGTGGTGTGGTTTTCTAAAATTGGATTCCAAAACATGTTTTGGAATCCACCTCTGAGAAGTTGGCAAAAAAACTGAGAGTATCTTTGAGGATAAGCAAGAGAAGGTGACAGGTTGTCAGTTGTTGCGCTCCTGTACACACACTGCATTTCATACAACTTTAAGAAGCCATGAATACTTTGTTTAGCAGAAAACAACCGATACAAGAAGACGACAGGACAAGGCGCCTTGTCCTGTCATCTTTCTTGTGTCTGTGTTTTTGCGCTAAACAAAGTATTCATGGATTTGCACCAACTAGCCTGCCAACGCATTGTGCTGAACTTGAAGAAGGTTGCTTCTGGGCTTGGCATCCAGGTGGTGTTCACAGCCAAGAACACACTGAGCAAGGTGTGTGCCGCCGTAAGCAGTCAGAAGGAAATGGGCAAATACCGGAAACCACATGAGTGCTCCACATTATATGCAAATATGTGCAGGTCAATTTCTATATTGTATAATAACAGAACCTTGATGCCAAAATAGTTAAAACTAGTTGTATCATACCCTTGTTCATTCACATACACACTACTGTCTACTAATCTGGGGTACAACCAGGCCCCGCACACTCTCAAGTTCTACAAATGGCCACAGAGGGCGAAAAAATTGACCCTGCGCTGCTGCTAACAACACCAGCATAGTAGAATCACTTCGGGATGCTTACGTTAGTTTCAACATTTTTCGCTACAGGTGCCGTAATAGGCGCAGTTTTATCTTACAAGCTTTCTCTTACAATTACCGAAGCATTTCTATTACATAAGGAAAAGGGCAAAATTGTCATTGCTAATTAGATATTGTACTCTTTGTAAGTGTGTTTATTGTTTGTTCATCCTTATAAACGCAAATAGCGTTCAGCATCATCAACCTTTCACGTGACCTCTGGCCTGGATTAAAAATTTTTACCGGTAATTTCGAGTGCATGGCGGCACGGATTCATTCGTTCGTGCACTCAGTCTGGTTGCTTCTTTTTTGCTAAAACTACTTTATTGCGCTTCAATGTCTCGCATTATTTAACCTGGGGGGAAGTGACGTGTTTGCAAGCGTACATGTAAGCCCGAAAGTTGGGTTTCGGTCGCGAGCCATTCAGAACATGTCGGCATCGAAACGGGAGCTGGATCCTTCTGCAGCTGACAACGGCAATAACGGTGAGTCGTTTAACACCACTGCTTGAATCGTTATATAATATCCGTCTCATTACCTTCCAGGCGGAGACAGGTTAACGAACTAGATCCTGTACAACATATGGCAGTCGGGATTCTCCATTGGTGTTTCCTAAATAGACCGTTACTTGCGAGGCTGTCATTATACACACACAATATGGAAAGAAAGAGCGATATCGGAACGCGCGTTTCATTTTTCATCTTATTGTAGCCGTGGCCATAGGTGACTGGTAACCTTAACAATATACATATAAAACTTTTTTTTGAGTCTGCCGGCAACTTCTTTCGTCCACAAAACCGAATAATCCTTTGGTAAAATGATGTGAAAGTACAGAATTTAATGTATTAAACAGTTCCAAGTGTGATAATTCACTCATATTTCGTATTTGTTGGTTCGCAATGTTCTTGCTGTTCAGTTTGCTTTACCGTAGGGCATTTATTTTTGCAGTAGTGAAGCAGTGCATCACTTTCATGCAGAAAAATAATGCATCAGTTCTAATAGCTTCATGACTTTTATGCACTTGCTTGTGAAACCAGCAGTGTGATCTCTTCTAGTGTATAAATGAACGCACAAATGTTCTCATTTAAATCTTAATAATACTTAAGCTGTTTACATGCATTGTACAGTTAGGCAGACATAAATTTTATGGACAATAGCAATATTTATTTAACGTGCTGCCTAAGCCCCCTAGTGCAGACAGTTTACATTTGCATGCATTCTGTAGTCGCAAACCATTCAAATATATATGTCACACCTTTTTGCATTTCATATTGCAAAACTGTGCTTTTTCAATTTCCGATTCAGTCAAAGTTTCTGTTCCAGACATGCAGTATTGAGGATGGCACCAGTATAAAGCAACACACTCCACGCACTAAACAGAAGCTGATGCCTGCTACAACAAGGCCATTGTGTGGATGTTGGCTGCTACTACAAAGTAAACAACACGTGGTTCAGAAGTAAATATGCCTGATATATGCTGTATTGGCTTGCTAGTCTTGAAATACATGTAATTTGTTTGCCACAGAAATGAATGTTTGTTCATGTTTATGGTTCAGTATATTTGGTTCGAACATAAAAGAAAACACACATGAGTTTGGCTAATCTGTCCTGTATCTCATGTGTCACCGTTCTGCCCCAACAGAGTCCATGCCAAGCAGTTCTTGGTCATCACAGGAGCTCCTATCCACACCAACAGGAAGGGGCTGGAGCCGAATTGGCAAGGCTTTTACACCACGAACAAAGAAACGCATGCAGAAGAACTTGCATGAGATATCAAGTCTGCAGAGCACTGTGTCAAGACTGAAAAGAGCTTCAGCCAACCATTCCACCAGCCCGGACAAATTGGCTGAGTCATCCAGGTAGCTCAAAAAGGACTTTATAGAAATTCTTCGTCTTCAGATGCACCTGCAACTTCTGATCAGGCATGGACGACGCTGGCCAAAAGAGTTTCGTCAGTTTGCCCTTAATCAGCTTCCTGGCCATGTAAATTCCATTTGTGCCAAGTGTAATTTTTCTTCTATAAATGCAAGCTTTTTCATTGCCCATTCTCGTTAAAGATCATTCATCCTCATCCAAACATAAAGGTCAACCGATTCTTCGCCGATACTTAATACCAGTCAGTCTAGTAGTATGACATATCTGTAGCAGTACCATTTAGTGTATATTGTCATGCACAATTCCTCTCCCGAAATAGCTGATGCAACATCGACCTGTGTCTTGCATTAACTTACGCACCGTTTGCTATGCACCATTTTACTTTTCTTGATGTTTTTGGCCTTCAATGCTTGCAGTGCAGAGTGGCTTCTCTTTTGAATGCAAGCTTTCTCATTTTCCATAGTCCTAGTCTTGCTGATGATTGCTCTTCTTCCTCGATAGCCTGGGTCTTTGCGCAACCTACACTGAATGATTGATTCTAGAATCTGGTTTTGCTGCCCTACTTGGTTGTGGTCGCCGTGTTACATTTCTCGGATGTGAGGGCCTGGTCAGTTGCATTGGTAAGCAGTCTCTCGAGGTAAGCATTTGCTCCTGCAGTCCGCACAGCGACATAGACTCCCAGTATACACGCACCGTAACTGGTGCTCCCGTTCGTTCTTTTCTGCTGCAGCCATGGGCAAATTGTGCCGCTGGCCTTTCTCGGCCACGATTAGGCATGAACGGAGACCAGCATACATGCTTACGTTGTCGGACGCGAATGAAGTTGATAGCTGTATGGGTGGAAAGGCCCGCAAAAGTGGCTGCCGAAGGTGATGCCCACAAAAGCGACTTGTCCACATTGAGACAAAGTGGGACACCAAATGTGAGCCACACATTAGCGGCCCTCGACTGAAAAGAAATGTGCAGGTTGGAAAGGAGTTAACGCTAAAATGCCGAATAGTCCATTTCGTTGTGTTGGTTGCGGCAGCAACCAACACAACGAAATGGACTATTCGGCATTTAGCGTAACGACGAAGGCAGTAACGACGAAGGCAAGATGCTTGCGTCACCTGATTGCTTCGCAATGGAAGTTGCTCATCATCAAGAGCAACTGTCGGTTCAAAGAGGTGCGACGCTCTGTCCAATCTGTTTGTACTGCTGGTTGTCGCTCGTTATCAGACCACCACATGTGACGAAGGCAAGCATTATGCCTGTAAGTAGGCAGCTGAATGTATCCTAAGAGACCCGTCGATGTGAATGCTCACTGTTGCCATATGGTTCGTAGCCAATGTATAATGTATTCTCTGAACACTATGCGGTGAATGATTGCCGTTTATTTTTGTTGTTATCTCACTTGGTTACGGTCGCCGTATTATGCTTATCGGATGTGGGGGCCTGGTCAGTTGCATTGGAAAGCAATCTCTCGAAGTAAGCATTTGCTCCTGCAGTCTGCACAGCGACATAGACTCCCAATTTACACACCGTGATTCGTGCTCCCCATTCAGCCTTTCCCGCTGCAGCCATGGGCAAATTGTGCCTGCGGCCTTTCTTGGTCACGATCAAGCACGAACGGAGACCAGCATACATGCTCACATGGTCCGACGTGCTTGAAGTTGATAGCCACATGGGTGGAAAGGCCCGCAAAAATGGCTGCCAAAGGTGATGCCCACGAAAGCGACTTGTTCATATTGAGACAAAGTGGGACACCAAATGTGAGCCACACATTAGCGGCCCTCGACAGAAAAGAAACGTGCAGGTTGGAAGGAGTCAACGCTAAAATGCCAGGTAGTCCATGTCGCTGTCTAGGCTATAGCAGCAGATGCCCGCGTCACCTGATTGCTTCGCAATGCAAGTTGCTCATCTTTAAGGGCGACTGTAGCTGGAAACAGGTGGGACAAACCGTCTAATCTGTTTCTGCTGCGGGTTGTCGCTCGTTACCAGACCACCGCATGCACCACCACATGCGACGAAGGCAAGCATTATGCTTGTAAGTAGGCGGCTGAATGTATCCTAAGAGACCTGTCGATGTGAATGCTCACTGTTGCCATATGGTTCGTAGCCAATGTATAATGTATTCTCTGAACACTATGTGGTGAATGATTGCCGTTTATTTTTGCCGTTATCTCCCTTGGTTACGGTCGCCGTGTTATGCTTATCCGATGTGGCGGCCTGGTCTGTTGCATTGGAAAGCAGTCTCTCGAAGTAAGCATTTCCTCCTGCAATCTGCACAGCGACATAGACTTCTAATTTACACACCGTGATTCGTGCTCCCCGTTCAGCCTTTCCCGCTGCAGCCATGGGCAAATTGTGCCTGTTGCCTTTCTCGGCCGCGATTAAGCAAGAATGGAGGTCGGCATACGTGCTTACATGGTCCGATGTGTGTGAAGTTGGGTGCAAAGGCCCGCAAAAGTGGCTGATGAAGGTGATGCCCACGAAAGCGACTTGGCCATATTGAGACAATGTGGGACACCATGTGTGAGCCACACACTAGTGGCCCCCGAAAGAAAAGTAACGTGCAGGTTGGAAAGGAGTTAACGCTAAAATGCCGGGTAGTCCATGTCGCTGTGTTGGCTGCGGCAGCAGATGCCTGGTTTACCCGATTGCGTCGCAATGCAAGTTGCTCATCTTTAACGGTGACTGCCGCTGCAAACAAGCGGGACACTCTGTCCAATCTGCTTGCGCCGCTGGTTATCGTTCGTTACTAGACCGCCATGTGCGACGACGACGGTGAGCCGTTTATGAGCTCGCATCAAAGATTCCAGCGTATCTGGACATACAAATTTTATTTCTGCTATTGCACGAGAATGTACACTGCTTGTCTTCTGCCAATAAAGTCGCACGTTCAGTTCACTCACTTGTGTCTTGTTTGTATGGGCATCAGTGGAGGCTCTCTGGTGTCTCCTCCGTGAACGCAACCCTTGTCTTCTGATCTCACCTTGCGGTGCAAGAATTCATGTCTATGTTTATTTAATAAAATTTATTACGCATCCCAACTTTACGAACCAACTTCCACTTCGTGCAGCTTATATTATTGCGAATGCGTTAAGGAGCCCGTGTCGCAGAGAATCCGGTGTCTGGCGTCACCTCGGCAAGAAGAATTTCAAAGCGAATTCAGAACCACGCATGCCCAACCACTTCTGTACCACCAAAGCTGCTCATACCTTGTCTTTCATTCTTTACAAAGTTATTCCTCGGAATATTGAGGACAGCAGCCTATAAACAAATGTAATGAAAAAAAAACACCGACAGAACATGTCCTTTTTATGTTAGCTCTTCTCAGAGTAAAATATTAAAACTGTGAAACAATAACAGGAGATTGACCCATGCAAGAGGCCATGTTTCCACCAGAAAGCTCACCTTCATGCATAGAGTTCGCAGCCAGCGTTCCCCGCTAAACGTTACGGTTACACAAGCTACAGTTGCCGAGAAGCATGAAAAGAAGTAAGGGGTCTGTGAACGCTATCGCGTTCCACTCCTAAAGGCGAAGTTTAAGCGTACGTCCTCCACATTTTTTCATAATGTGTTGACCCTCAGTCCATGGTCAGAGCGCAGAATTACTGCTCGGGTGCTACTGCCAACTCCGTCATCCCGCACACCAGCACACAATAGAACACCTCACTGCGCTCATCCCTGTACCACCAACAACCCTGTATCACCAACTTTAAGAAAGTGTGCCACAATCATACCATCTTCCCACTCCTCTCCCTAATACCCTGTGGGCCTTGAGAGTATTATAAACAAACAAACAAACGAATAAATAAATAAATAAATAAATAAATAAATAAATAAATAAATAAATAAATAAATAAATAAGTGAGTAATCCTGTTGGGCCATGGACAGCACACAGAATACTACTACGCATGCGCACCGTATGTATGGGGCCTTTTTTGGGAGGGGTATGCACATTTAGACTTTTTTCGTGTGTGTGTGGACAATTCCATCATTCCAGCGACTATAGACGGCACGACGGTAGGTAAAAATGGCTGCCGAGACGGTGATAAGGCAATCTCGCAAGCTTGTGCTTCTCGAGCAGCACAGCACGTCAGGCCCCTAGTTTAGCTGTAAACCATGCTTTCTCTCTCACTAATGAGACGCAAAGGTGTGTAAATGAAAGTGAAGCTACATTCAGTGCAAGTCTCTTCATATGCTGTGGCATCAAGTTCATTAGAGACGATTTTTGCAAAGGGGAGCACAGAAGCTTTGCAAAAGAAGGAGAAGGGGACAGGAAAGACGCTCACTTGCGACTAAGTATATATTCAGAGACAAACCACCAGGAACATTATTGCGCATGCGCTGTCATCAAGAATTTAAAAAAAAACTTTTACACTTTCTATATATATAAAATTTGCCTAACAACGGGGCATGCATCACTACATCAATAATGACAGCTATAGTGTAGGTGATAGCAATAATGGCACGTGCAAGTAGCCTGACAGAAGTCATTAAAAAAAAAACCTTCGGAGGGGGCAGGGGGAGAGTGACAGAGGAGGGGAGCGTGAAAACTTCAGCCAAGGGCGAAGAACCTAAATTCCTTATCCATCAGATGAACTGAGAGGGCACCAATGCAAAGGTAAGTATGAATGTGAATCTGACCTGCCTCAAGCATTTTCTTTCGAGTCTGCCTTTGGATCTGCTTTGTATCTCAACTCTATCGAAAAGGGGGTTTACAGACACAATCCCTGCAGTTCGCAAGAAGGAGCGCGGAGTTGCTCAGGGCCTTTAAAACGAAGAATGTTCTCTCTTAGCCTGTCATTTAGACAGGGCCCCGACTGCCAAATGTAAGCTATCCCACAGTCGAGTGGTATCATATTTCATTTCAATGGCCCAGGAGGCGAGTGGTTTCGTGCGTCTCTTTTCACAAGTCTTGTTTTTCTTATGACCGTTTTGCAAGGGCACACAACCGAGAGAGCTTGAGAAGAGCTGTGAAGACAAGGTCAACGCCATGTTTTTGCCCGGTCTTTTTTAGGTTGTGTGAAATTGTTTTCTCTCTGAAAATATACTTAGTTGCAGGTGAGCGTCTTTCCTGTCCATGTCTCCTTTTTCCGCAATGCTTCTGCACTTACCTTTGCAAAAATCATGTCAAACCAACAGCCTACTATTTCATTAGAGGCACTGAGGACTTGTTTCTTCTAACCCATCTGACACTCTCTCTTTTCAAATTGAGGTAAATCCCAGCCCTCACTAACCTACGACCACTGCCCTTCACACTACCTATTACTTTTACATCATGCACTATGCTGGGATCAGCAGAAAGTATGAAGTCAATTTCATTCCTTGTTTCACCATTAAGGCTTTTCCAGGTTCACTTTCTATTGCTACGCTTCCTGAAAAAGGTGCTCATTGCTCTCAGTTTATTCCTTTTCTACGAATTCTACCAGTTTCTCTCCTCTAGCATTTCTAGAATCGATGACGTAGTTGCAAATTTCCTGTTCACCCGCCTGCTTTTCCCCCACTTTCGCAATAAAGTCATCAATTACTACTCTACACCGCGTTTGCACTTTTCTCATTGCTAATTTAACGTCTTCATAAAACTTCATAAAACTTCCTTATCGTCGTGGCTGGACATAGGAGCGTAGGCATGTACCACCTTTCTACACTTCTTATTAAGTTTGATTACGACTACAGCTACCCTCTCATGAATGCTGTAGAATTCGTCAATGTCGCCTGCTGTGTCCATATGAATTAGGAATCCTACCCCGTATTGCTTCTTATCTAGGAGACCTCTATAGCAGTGGACATGTCCGTTATTCATCTATGTATAAGCCTCACCAGTTTTTCTAATCTCACTAAGGCCGATGATGTCCCAAACTGTCTGATAGTTCCTCAACGAGTCCTACTAAGCTGGCCTCACTCTAGAAAAAGAATCTCATTTAGTACTATCGCACGAACATGGTCGGGAACAGGGTGGCCGGTGGGTGCAGGTTTAATTATACTCCAGAAACAAGCTGTAGTTGGCGTGGACGGTGGTGACATGGTAGGTTCCGACGCGGTGGATGCTTCAATAGCCATCGCCGAGGGCACAACACAGCTGCCACTTCGGAGTTCCGTGCTTTGGGGGTGTTGGTTACTAACAGGCAGCGCATGCCGCACCTCCACCAGAAATTCGGGAGAAAATACGTATATGTACAAATATTAACTAGTAAGGCGAGTAGCAAAGGCATAACAGCAGCCGAGATGGCAGGAAGCAACCACTACATCTCTTACATTGGTGCCGGCCTAATGCTGCAGATTTCTTCCGGCAAAATTATTGGAACGTACATTTCGTAGTGGCTGTTGTTACGCTTGCGAAGCATAGGTATATAACTTATATAACTTTTGTCCCTGCATATTCAATTTGAAGACGCCGATTGAGTTTTTTTTTCATTCTGTCACTCCGAAGGTATTTTAGAGTGCACTAGACAATAACGTCTTTGCGATATATGCGGGAAACGTGAATAGCAACAGCCAATGTAAATTAAAGGAGGGCAGATTTCTTAACATTTAAACACATAAATCATCTAGGCATGACTCAACAAAGTATGTTTGTAACATTTGTTAAAGGGAATGCATATCGCTCGCGGACGCATAGAAGGCGATATCATTTGCGTAGAGATAAGAATCAGCCCCTGGATTGAAACGGGAGAGAATTTTTGCTCGTCCTCATTACGCCTGCTTATATTTGCACAAAGAAACTTCGTTTTGAAAGCAATAAACGTACCAAGCTTTCATAAATCTCTCAATTAGGTCAGTCATGTTTCCCACCAACCCTTCACTTTCTATTGCGTCGAGCAGGATACTGTACTGAACACTGTCATACACCTTGGCAGTGTTTCCAAACCTACCAAGGAAGCCTAGTGCAGTTTTCGTCGACCGTGCTCTCCTTGTCTGTGGGAGCGCACTGGATTGAACACCCAAGCCTAAAGCAACCTCTGTGCCTGAGTGAGGCCATCGTTTACGTCATTAGTCTTTTACTTGATTGTATTGCTTGCTAAACCTACCAGGCCTTTGCCGACACGTCTCGTTTGCCAGCTTCGAAGAAGAACCGCGACGACGTGACTAGTGTCGTTGAGCCACGACTGTTGGGATTATGCGTTAGCTATTTGAGCACAGCAAGGTGCCGAACTGTTTACGCTGCCAAAAAGTACGCCTTTCTGAGAATTAGCACGTTAGGCGGCATTTACCATGGAAGGGGAATAATGCGGCATTGGCTGCAGATGAAAATAGGGCAGGATACAAATGAACAATGCCTTCTTGCCCTGTAAGCTGCAATTGGAAATCTATAGCTCACTTCATCCAATCAGGAACGAGAGTAACTTTGTCACTATTTAGTGCTATATAACTCGCCGATTTGGAGAGAAACCGCTTGAACACGCGCGATATGTTCGCGTTCCTTGACGTTCATTTTTTCCGCACAGCGTGCATATTTTTACGATCACCTTATCCCCCTGAAATGACTGTGCAAGTCGATCTCGTAGTTGCAGAACTGCCGGAGCGATGGAAGAAGCGATCGGATATTGGTGGAATAAAACTTGGCAAACAACAAAGAGCGGAGGAGTGCATAAAGAAAGTCGACAATGTGGGTTCAGAAAGCTTGGTTGTGGGTATTGATCGTGCGTTTTTTTCCTTTCTCTTTCTTTAACATAGGTAGAACATTAGGCAATACAATAAGGCTTTGGAAGCGCAACGCACCACCCTGTTCCCAAGGGGACGCTCATAGCATCCATCCATCCATTCATCCATCCAGGATAACTTGAACAAAGCAAGCAGGCTGTGCGACAATTTGTTACCGCCCATATCAAAGGAGATGCCAATAAATCACCTTTATTATCATCATCCAGCACCACCTGACTTATTGGGTAACGGGACACTACAGGAACTAAGTACGTGTCACTGGGTATGTGGACCTGGCACCACGGGTTATGTGACACAGAATTTGTTTCCTTCAAATATCATGCCTTCCCATTAAACACATTTTCTCACTTTTTCACCTAAGAATATAAAAACTGTAGCCTATAATCTCTGCAAAACCATTCGGTACGCAGCCCATTAGGGTAGTAGCCACATGCTTGGCCGGAAAAAGCACTTACAATATTCATACGATATAATCACTCTCAACAAAATAACGAATGATTCGCATTTCGTAGAAGCCTACCACAGTTGAGTCTTATTTTTTTTTCATGGTAAACCGTAGCGATGCGATTGGTGGCTGGCTGGTCGGTCGTCATATCCACGACCACTAGCTGAGCACAGAAAACGCTGTAGCCTTTGAGCTGCCAAGGCCACTAACACAAATATACAGCTGCCTTCAGAAAGCTTCTTTTTCGAAATTTTCTAATATCCTCATCCTCTGTTCTGGTCCTCGTTTTTGACTTTCTAATTTAACGCGTTTGCAGATTTTTAAGCAGTGTTTTGACCGAGTAGTTTTATTTCTGCCTTTTTACGACACTCTAATTAGTATCACTTTGCGCGAACATGTTAGATTAGGTGATCGGTTAAAGTGTATATGCATTAATGTGGTATAAGGCATGTGAAGTGGAAACATAGTCGAGGTTTCTGTACGATAGGATGCTGTGACGACATAAGAAAGATCGGCAGGCCTAGGGAAAGGGTTGTACTGATCCAGCATATTGTCAGGTGAAGATATCTATAAGGAAAAGGAGGGACAGTGTGTGGCGATGTTTATAAGAACCGAGATCACACTTCACTCTTACCGTGTCACCAGGACAGGCGGGCAAACGCCTTAACCAAGTTTTACTTCTTGTGTACCTATTGTGGAAGCTTCGTTCGGTCTGCAGGTATTGCGTGACAAAAAAAGCGGATTCATGCAATTTAACACGGGCCTTGCAAACATTTCTTCCAATTTTTGAGCCTTAAGACACGTTACAAGCACTTCAAAAGAAGCCAACAAGCAAATACAGCAAGGAGAACACATGGAAAATTACTTGTACTTACTAATTAAAATAAGTAAATTATAAATTACTGTAATTGAAAGTGGATGAAAAAATTACTTGCCGGAGATGGGAACGATCCCACGTGTTTTGCATTTCACGTGCAATGCTCTACCAATTGAGGTACCACGGCGCAGTTTTCCTATCCACTTTCCGGGGTATTTGTATGTTACTACTAGAACCAACTTAGGACACTAAATACCCCATAAATACCCTGTGAAGTGGATGGGGAAACGGCGCCACGTAAGCTCAATTGGTAGAGCATCATTCGCGTAATGTGAAAGACGCGGCATTTTCCCCCACCTGCGGCAAGTTGTTTTTTTAATAAATACATGTATTTTCCCCTGTGTTGTCGTCGATGTCCTGATTTTTTGGCTTCATATGCTGATTATTAAAAAATCGGACACCTCGGTTAGCCCCTTTCTTCTCGTTCATGACCAACACATTGTTTGAGGAAAAAAATGACACCAACGAATAAATAGTCGGTATCAACTACTTGCTATCAGAAGTAAAAGCTCCATTGTTGTGCGGCCTTCACAATAATTTAGGTGCCTCTACTCGTTCAAAAATTTATTGCGCAAGAAACGCACGACAACAAATCAGAAAGAGTCAGCTTGCTGTCAATACGGTAGCACACCACAATACGTTGAGGTCTGCGTTCACAACATGCAGTCGGCTGTCCAAAAGCCTGGGAGTCTGGCAAAGTTGCAGCATTTCTGGAAAGTGTGGCTGTGTTTAGCGGGGCATAACTAATCGAATGACTAATTTAGTATGTTGCCTTGTCAATCTCAGCAGCTTGCGCAGGCCCAACTGTCGAAGAATATGTTGTCCTGCGCAGAGTCACGAAACACGTTCAGTTACTGGGTTTATTCTAATCTAAGCGGTCGAGGGCTTTTTGCGAAATATCAGAGATACACAACACGCATCAACTGATAAAGGTGCCACACGCAGCATTTCTTTTTGCCACTAAGTCTGCTTCGAATGGAATTTCTCTAGCGCGATTGGCTCCCTTCAACCTGGGAGAAGAAGCCAATCGTGATGGAAAAATTTGACTCTGATCGGGCTCTATCACGAACGAAATTGCCGCATATGACACCTTTATTAGAAACCCGCTGCGGTGGCTTGGCGGCTATAGTACTGCACTGCTAAGGAGGAGGTCGCGGGTGTACATTCCGCCCGTGGCGGCCGCATTTCGATGGGAGAGAAGTGCACAAAAAGCCCATGTCTCACGCTTTGGAAGCCTCATTATGAAACCGTGGTTGTGGCAGGTAAAACACCTGAATTCAAATTGAAAGCAGTGTTAGAAACTAGCGCTTACTAATCATTGACATCATGCCTCGGATGCCTACATAATAAAGCAGCCAACCCGCTTACAGGATTATGGAAACAATATTTTTCAAGATAAGCAGTTTCGCTGTCGTTCTTGACGAGGTGTATATGTGTTGTGATCGCATGACGCACGTGGTAGTAACGTGGGACAAGGACATCGCGACATTTTCGCACTCGTTGAAGCTCGCTCAGTGGATGACCATACCGGCTCGTTTAGCGGATGTATACCATGTAGGTGACTGAGCGAACTTGAGCGAGTGCCAGAACAAGACAAGACGGGGTTTTGCTTCGCAGCGACAGCTTTGTTTATTTGCTAGATTTGTATATTTTGTATGTAATTGCTATATTGTGTATATATATATATATATATATATATATATATATATATATATATATAGAGAGAGAGAGAGAGAGAGAGAGAGAGAGATTTTAAAGGGGTTTTAAAGGGGAGAAGCCGAAACTAGACCGTCCCTGTGGTCGCCTGCGTTACTTCGCCTTGACAGTACACACACACACACACACATATATATATATATATATATATATATATATATATATATATATATAAATATATATATATATTGGTACAAGGCAGAAACACATTTAAACAACGCGCGCAGGTTCGTGCGCCCCTTCAAAAGGACAACGGCGTATTGGAGGAAAGGACGACGAAATAATGGCGCGTGTTTGCGCCGCACGCACTCGCATTGCAGGTGGCCGTTGTCGGTGTCTACAAGAAGAAGACCAGGTGAAGCGACACTCGAGAGAAGAAGACCTTCCTTATTTCCCGTTTAGAACGCGGCAGTGCTTTTTATTTAACCCCAGAGCAAAAGTTAGCCCACAATAAATAGCTGTATCTGGACTCCCTTAACTGTCCGTTACAATTCTGGTGGAGCTGCGGGGTAATGATTTCCAGCCCAACTCGAGTTGGAGAAAGCAGCCCGGAACCACGCCCTCTTAGACCCAATGAACTTACGCCTGCCCACCAGCGCACGAGCCGTCGCCTATGTGGTGAGCCACCTGAGTTTCCTCTTTTACCGGAGCAAACTATAAGAGCAGCAGCAGAGAATACTGAAATGACATCCCAGACAGCCTCAACCCACATCGTTGTTGATCAGCCGCGAACGCCCGAGCCTTTTCATGGTGACACCTTCGAAGACGCCGAGGACTGGTTGGAAGGCTTCGAGCGCGTCGCTCACTACAATAGATGGGATGAAAACCGGAAGCTCCGCAACGTTTACTTCGCGTTGCAGGACTGTGCGTGAACGTGGTTTGCAAACCCTGAACCTGTTCTCCGGTCATGGGATGACTTCCGACGGGAGCTTTTGGCCATGTGTCCGAGTACAGACCACCGGAAAAAAGCTGAAGCCGCTTTACAAGCAAGAAGCCAGCGAAGCAACGAAAACGTGGCAATGTATCTCGAAGATATGCCCCGCTTATTCCGCCGGACCGACCCGAGCATGAGCGAGGACAAGAAGCTTCGGCACTTGATGCACTGTGTGAAGCAGGAGCTTTTTGCTGGTTTGGTTCGCAGCCCTCCACGCATCGTCGCCGAATACCGCTCCGAGGCGACAACTATGGAAATGACTCTTCAACAGCGTGCGAGACTCTACAAACGCGATATAAACGCCGTCTTGATGGTTGCGATGTCGGCAATGTTCGGGAACAGCGTCAAGGTCTTACGGGAACTCATAAGATCTGTGGTTCGAGAAGAGCTCCAGAGGCAACAGCTGCACAACGGCCCCACAGCGGTCTCTTCGTTAGCAGAAGTGGTTCGCGAAGAAGTGAGACAAGCAGTCCGCGGACAGCACCCGCCAGCACAGCCGCAAGCGTCGTCACCGGTACGGCCGACGGTATCGTACGCCGAGGTACTCAGAGGATCTCCAGGACGCACTTTCGTCGCAGCAACTGCGCATGTACCCGAACCTCGGTTCTTGCTGTCTCTGCCGGAGCCGAGATTCCGGAAGGCTGACATATGGCGCACTTCTGATAGAATCCCACTGTGCTACCACTGCGGCGAAGCTGGTCATCTCTACAGGATGTGCGAATACCGCAGAGCGGGACTTCGGGGGTTTTCCGGAAACGCTCCTTGACCAAGAAACTGTGAACGCTCTTTCGAGATCCAGGAGTATTTGTCAACGCTCCAAAGCCCGTAGACTTCACAGCAGCATGAACATCGGTCAAAAGTGCCGCTGAGGTATCGATCACCGAGCCTGCGTCCATCCTCAAGCTCCCCGAGGCGCCACCCCCAAAGCCCACGTCGGGAAAACTAATACCGGCGATCTGTGGAGGTGAGACCACTGTCGACGCAAGAACAAAGCCTCCAGCGCTGATTTTGAAATATAACTACGGACGTCTGAGCAGTTGCGAAAAGAGTGACGTAGCTTCCGATTTATGTGTGTTTATAAACGGCTGCGAAATTACTGCTTTAGTAGACACAGGCGCAGACCATTCCGTTATGAGTAAAGTACTTGCTAGAAGACTGAAAAAAGTGCGACTCCTTGGAGAGGACCGCAAATTCGAACCGACGGTGGACACCTTATCAACCCGGTGGGCAGGTGCACTTCTAGAATCGGAATACGTGGCTCTACATACGTCGCCAGTTTCATTGTCCTATCAGAATGCTCAATGGATTTAATTATTAGAATGAACGTTTTGCTGGCGAACGGTACTACACACACACACACACACACACACATATATATATATATATATATATATATATATATATATATATATATAGTACCGATGTTATAGCAATTGTCGCAGAACATTGCAGTCAGAGGTCATTCGTACGCGTCGAAATAGCGCAAGGTAAAAGAGACCACCTAATGCGAGTATTTTAACAAATGATGCACCTTATTGTTCTCTGAGGATGCGCTTAAATGCTCGCCAGTCTGTTTAAATATTTTCTTTCCTGACAGTACTCCTAACCATGTCCACTGCATCGTGCACTGGAATATCCTTGATAAGGAGACAGTCTACGTTGCATGTATAATCAAGTTATTTTATATTCTCATATAAAACTCAATAATCCAAGAATTCTGGGCCTCTGACAAGTTGTATGAACATTTCGCTCTTTCATAAAAGGTAAGAATAAGTGCAAGTGTAAAAAACGCAATATGTAACGCTGCCCATCTTGTGTGGGCGAGTGGTCAGTATACATGTCACTCTAGTGACATTGATGTACAAATCTGAAATACATGCACGTCCTTTTCGCTCGACACTGAAAGAAAAACTAGAAGGTAATAAATTAATGGCCTGTCAGCTCTCAATGAACGAATCCTTGGTGCCCTCTCAGTAGTCGCGTCAGTAGCGTCGATGCGACATTGGTGCACTGTTACTGACATCGCAGAAATGTAAACCGCGGTAATGCGCTAGCAAACGCACGCAGCACTCGTGTATCTCTGCATCGCGAACGGCAGCTGTGACGTTGAGGGCCCGTTTCCCCAACTAGGATACGTTCAGAGAAATGTGGCAGGTTTTGTTGTTTGTGTTCAATTAAAATTTTTTGCAGGAGCGTGCAGCGGAAAACGGTAAAAGAGGTTTACAAGGAGAAAAGCCCTGCCAGAGTGTTTTTTTTTCCCCATAATAGTTGGATTTATACTTTTAAACATTGCTTATATGTATTTTCGGAGTTCTTCTAGTAGTGGCATTGTTTTGCGCATTGTTTTGTAGCCAATGTTGACTGATTCATCTTGATGAGCTTTGTTTCTATCATAAACCGCCATGGTTGCTCAGTGGCTATGGTATTGGGCTGTTGAGCATGATGTCACGGGATCGATTCCCGGCCGTGGCGGCCGCATTTCGATGGGGGCGAAATGCGAAAACACCCGTGTACTTATTAGATTTAGGTGCACGTTAAAGATCCTCAGGTGGTCAAAATTTCCGCAGTCCTCCCCTACGGTGTGCCTCATAATCATAAAGTAGTTTTGGCACGTAAAGCCTCATGATTTGATTTCTTTCTTTCTGTGTATCACAAAAGACGTTCTGCTGAAATTGTCATTAGTGCTGTAGGAAACCGTAACACACACACTGGCGCTGTATAGTCTTCTTGGCTCTGGGGGTAATGCATAAATAACAAACAACATTAAAAAGCCTGGTACCCTTACGTGAAGTACAAGTTCCATTAAGCATTCGCGTACTGAGTAAGCACGCGTGCTTTCACAACGTAGGGCGACAACGCTCCGTGAGGAGGAGCGCCAGTAACGGAGAGCGCGGGTGCTTCACCCCAAGCGAGCTTTCCGCACTGCCGCTCCCACAGCCGTTCGGTACGGCCGCAGCTTCGAGACTCATCAGATCACATGAGTCATTATATTCCACCCTTCTCACTTTTAGAACCTCTTAAACCGGCTCGCCCTTGCACCGGCAGAAGGTCACCCGATCTGCAACCCTCGGTTGGTGCACCGCGCATGCAATGACCGTATAGTTGTAGCAATAAAGCTAGATAGGGCACGGCAACTCAATCATTGCTACAATGCGCATCAAACGCCGAAATTATGCTTGGTATTGCAGTGTCACATTTTACTCTAGGAAGCTTAGGTGGAACGATCGTGCTTTTTGCTATCTCTCTTCTATTGTGATAGCAATTGTACGGACACTTCAAGCCAATTTTGGTCATGGGTGTCCCCGCAATGTTCCGTATGGTGTGGGGGAAAGTGGAAGTCCTATGCTGCAGGTCATATGACCAATACTCACCTGGGGGGAGGGGGAGTGGGAGGGTAGGTAGAGAATCGGGCTTGAACAACGTTATCATGCGGACGTCTGCGCTATCACAACGACTGAAATTTGCCCACTGAGAAATAATTGAGCAAGGTCTGTGAGAATGTCACAGTATCCTTAAAGCGATGAATGCGGACGCAGTCAGCCTTTCGGAGGCCTCAACTCTTGTAGGCAGAAGAGGAGACGAGACTCGTTCTCCTGTGGAGAGGCTAATAAAAGACGGCTGTAGTATTAGTAGCGCGAAATAAAGAACGTGCCGTGACGCGAACATTTCATCTTACGCGCTTGGTGTCTTAGTGGCTGCAGTGTTGCGCTGCTAAGCACGAGGTCGCGGGATATAATCCCGACACCGGTGGCCGCATTTCGATGGGGGACAAATCCAGAAACGCACACGTACCATGCTTTCCGTTAAAGCAATTCAGGTGGGGAAAATTAATCCGTAGTACTCCGTTACGGTGTCCCCCGCAATCAGATCGTGATACTAGCACGTAAAACTCCAGAATATAATTCATTTTAACTGAAATATTCACATTCAATAGTTAAGTTCAGCTTTAAATGTATTTAAAGATTGATGTGCATAACGAAGTCAAACGGGAAAGCCTTCGACGCATGCGGAACAAGGCTAATATAAATATATCAGTGACAATGTGGCGGTAAACACGACACACGTACTTGTGCCTGTTCGAGGAGCGAAGGGCAACTCTCAGTAATCTGGAGCAGACCACGGTCAGTTCTCTCTCTCTTTCGCTCTCGCTATATATTTATATGGTCACAAAAATCGGAAGGCCCCAAAACGCGATGTTTTGTTCTGCTGCTCTGCCGAATGTAAAAGCGAACTTTAGAAAGCAGTTGTGAGCAGCCCATTTTTACTTGCGATATATGTCTATATATAATTCTACCCGTGACCTGCTTCCCGCACTTCACACACACGCGCACACACATTTTTTTCCCCTTTGAAGCTCCTAATGGTAACGCACTAGAAGGGACACTCACATGATTATCAGACTAGCAGACAAGGGGCAGGCAGTTTTGTCTGCGTTGAAAGGCAAAGTATGAAAAGCCACCGAGTATTCTAGCAATATTCCTCGTGGAAGGGCAATCAGTGGGAACTCGCCAATTATTTCAGTAGCTGGCCATAGTGACACCCCCAAGACGTGTGAAAGCCTAGGGGCAGTATTCTCACTCGTTTTCTTTTGGAGATTACAATCATTTTCGCGAGATTTCGCGGTACTTGCTGCCGAACGCGTTCCTGACACTATGTTAAGGGCCGCCAGTGCTCGGCATTGTGCCGGGAACACTGACCCGCCGACGTGTATTGTGCTATATTCACCCGAAACTTCGCGCAAGTCATTCTCTCCACGAAAGTGAGCTGCGGACAATGTTGCCGCTGGAAGGATAGCCCTTGGCGAGCGCTGTTGCCCGATTGCGTTCCTTCGCCCGCTGTTAAGCTCCAGTGCTCTGGTCTGAGTGCGTGTGAGCCTGCTGCTATTCAGTCGCAGTTAGGCACCGCGGCCACTCCATGGCTGTGGCGTTCCGCAGCTGTGAACGAGGTAGTCGGTTCGATTTCACGGCAGTGGTGGGCGCATATCGATAGCTAAATGCGAGAACGCTCGTGTAACCAGCTTTCAGTGCAAGGCAAGACTCTCCAGGTTGTCAAAATAAGTAGCCCTCCATCACGCCAAGAATGGAGAATCAGTCAGTCAACCACTCACAAGAAGAAAGACCGCACCGATCAGCACGGCCTTTATCTTCGCGTCCAAATCCAAGGGGAAGGTGACGGTGAAGTTGTCTGCTCCAGTGCAGGCTTCCCGGAACAATCCATTCGAGACCTTGGTTATTGCGCCAATCTCGGTGACCCCATCGCTGGTTAGGATATCAAACTTCACATCCCCACCAAAGATGGACATTGGGCAGCAGGGACCTTCGATCAGCAGGACAACGTTTTTTTGGCTGTCCAGCACCGAGAACGTCGGGTACGCCAGCGTGAACTGCATCTGGATGGAACCGATAGCGGCACCGGAAGCATCCCTCACGTCCATTTCCTGCCCCCCCCCCCCCCCGAAAAAAAAGAACAGTAATGATAGCAATTATTTGTTTATGCTCCCTAAAACAACGCTAATGTGCGAGAGCTGGTGCACAAGTACAAAAAATAAACCTGCAATGAAATAAGTAAAAACAACGGCAAGACATAACCAAATACTGGTAATAGCTGGGCATCATATGCGAAATCAGCTCATTAAACATCAAACGACAGTTCTCCTTGGTCTTGTCAATCAATCAATCAATCAATCAATCAATCAATCAATCAATCAATCAATCAATCAATCAATCAATCAATCAATCAATCAATCAAATGTGTTTATTAAGGTACCCAGGAACAGCCTGAAGACAAGCACAAGCAAAACAGTGCACGCCCACAAACACACACATATGCGCACACGCACACGCGCGCACAGATAAAAAATTACGCCAATACAGATGTTAACAGAGCAAAAATTATGTAGATGAAGAGAAATACAAAGCAAAAGTGCAGAAACAGAAAATGATTGCAGAATGAGGGCACGCACAACAGACAGGAGTTTTTATTGAAATTCCTCTGCATCTCCTTTCACGAAACTAATAAAATTAGGTATGAACATATCCAGGCACTATCAATGGGCGTTACATGTCGCCTGCACACTAGATAGAGAGCCACAAAAATCGGAAGGCCAAATGGGCTGTGTTTTCTTGTGATTTTCTGCGGAATGTAAAAGCGCACATTTGAAAGCAAGTGCGAGCAGCAGATTTTCCATTTATTAATTTGTGGAGAAAAAGAACATCCAATTTGTTGCGTCTGAAGGTGAGGGTAGGTAACGTGAGTGTCTGTGTTAGATCAATGGAGATGGAAGGCTGTTGTGATAATCCATGTTCAACTATGGATGTGAACTTTTCTTGCACACATTCGAGAAGTTCAGAATTTGATCTACAAGTGCCGCCCCAAACGACGGAGGCATACTGAAGAACTAGAAGGCATACGCTCTTATTTATATATATGAATGCCTGAGGTTGTTTGACGTCTCTCGTCATCCGACATACAATCTCGAGCGTTCGAAGTGCACACTGCCTCGTCTATTGAGCGCAGGGCGAGAAACTCGGAGAGCTATCAAAATACACTCTAAGGTCCTTTGTTCCTTGAGCCCTAGGCAGAAGCACGTCTTTAAGGCTACAGGGAAATAAAATGCTGTTTGTCTTCCACGTGAGGGTTACAATATCTGTTTTTGCCGTGTTTACGACCAGCTTTCTTCCAACACACCATGGCGCGAAATTCTCGATGTCCTTCTCAAGAGCGGCGCAATCATTAAGATCTTCTAACCGCTTTGAAAAGTTTCACGTCATCAGATCATAACAATACTGAAGATTTTTGGATCTGCCGGAACGTTAATAAGTAAACTGCGAAAAAAGAAGCGGGCTCAAGAAAGGCCCTTCACGAACTCCGACGACTATTTACGCCTACATAGCAGTACATGTCGCATAGGTAGCTTCTTATGACAGCTGTGACAGAGTGGTGCAGATCAAGTTGTGTCAACTTTTGAAGGACTATTATTTGGCATGCCATGCATTATGCAGCTAACGATGTTGACAGTCGTGGAGCGTCCTGATATGAAACCATGCTGCTGAAGAATGATAGTCATTTTAATAGAAAATAGAATTATTCAGGGCACGTACAACTGACTGAAATAATTTGGATACTGCGCACTACCAAGGAATAGACTCGTAGTTACTTGGAGGGGTTTTGATCCATGATTTAAACGAACGGAATGACCCACGCTCTTTTCGAAGCCTTTGGGAGCGCGTTCGTCATTAGAGCAGAATAAAAAAATACAAGTAATCGCTGGAACAAGCCAGGGCCCGTGCGTTTTTTCAAAGCAGGTTGAATGTCATCAGTACCACATGACGAGCACGGTTTTAAGCAGTCGATGCCCTCAAAAAGTAGTTCCTTGGAGACCGATAGACTTGAGTCCTGGGAAGGGTGATTTGAAATCTCAATAACTCCGTCACTGCGCCCTTCATCGTACCTGAAGTGTTGGGCAAAGACTGCTCGCGACATCGGGAAGAGGTCGGTCGTCGCCGCTAAGTAGAGATATCTTGTTTTGTATTGTTGGATGATCGTCCACGAACTTGTCTGCAGAAAGATTTTGAACTTCTTGAAGTACTAGCTTCCAAATGTGGCGATAATAATAATAAACACAATTATTATTATTATTATTATTATTATTATTCCAGTGATTATAAACTTTATTGACCTGTCCGGCAACAACCTATGGGCCTATGTTGTGGCGCACGTGAGAACTGGACATACGGGGTAATGGTTTTTAAGTTTTTGAGAATTTTAAGAATCCCCTGTCGGATACAGCATTATTCTTGTCTTTGAACCGGATTATTCGAAGAGGTGGACATGGACAAGAAAATGAATCGCTTATTAACCAAATTAACAAAACCTCAATAGTTACCGTTTTAATTACTTTACGGTGCATTGTAATTTACGATTTGTGGCCACTGACGTTGCAAGACATGTTCAATCGAAATGAATCTCCAGGATGACACTAGTTTCGAGGTATCTTTAGTGCGGGACGAAATACATGAGCATTTCAGTAACTTTTGTGCTACAGTGGATAAAATAGCATTTTGTTAAACATGTAGGAAAAAGTGGCGTGTATTATAATCGCAGAACTGGTGTGATTCTAACAATTGATTACGAGTTGATACATCCTGCAATCTCAGAGGCTACAATTCGTAAACTGAGTTATGTCATGAGGTAATGAAGAAGATAATTGCTGTTTTTTTATTACTTGTGTATGTATATTGATTTCACGGCGAGTTATGATTGCCTGGGAATAATCCAGCTCGAAGACAATGCCCACGTTACCTGCAACAGGCGGTTTCTCAAAATTGAGGAAAGTACTTAAGAATGATTACTCGCTTCCATGTATACATCAAGAAACAGGGATAAAAAGTACTTTTTTTATACAATTGCTGATAAAAAATAGTCTTGCGACTTAACCCGAAACGTGACTCATCGATTGCGATAGAATATTAGTACACAGCTGTACGAAGTAAGTATAGTGCTTTGATCGGCCGTGTAAAGTTGGAAACATTCACTTACAAACTGAATTACCAAGCATTGTTTCAGCGCGCACAAGCAAGCAGGAACACAACGCAATCAATCAGCGAGGACACTGGCTGTCAAAGCGGTGATGTTAGCAATCGCGGCCACATCAGCGAGCGAAGTGACCTTCATCACTTCAACGCAAGAGGGGCAAAAAGACAGCGTGGACAAAGGTACAATTTATTTTTTACTGCTTTCAAAAGTTTCGCGTCATCAGCACATAAGAAAACTGAAGAGTATATAATGACTATCGAAACGTTGTTTAATAAACTGCGTGAAAAGCAGAGGGCCCAAGAAAGACCGTTCAGGAACTCCACTTGTGACCCCATAAAGTTCTGACGATGAAACATTTACGCTAGCATAGCAATACAGTGCCTCCATTCAATATGCGGCACACGCGACAGCGCGCGGTCGTGAAAACTACGCATATTCTGTCGGAGTCATAGCCACCACCCCCTTCACTGCCTCTCCGCTTTCATCCACGTATGGCGCGCGAGATTCAGCTGCGACCATTACGTCCCCTTGCCTCCGATCGCTAAACGTGCAGTTGCTGCCGGAGCACATGCCCCCCCCCCCCCTCCCTCCTAACCCCCCACGGGCTCTCGCACGATGGCACGTTTGTTCTTTGCTCTCTTCATTCGCGCGCGCCACATGGAGCCGAGATATTCCGCTTCCCTTGAGTGCTCGCTAATACAGCATACAACGCGCCGTGACGGCGTTACCGTCCTTGAACTTTATACTGAACATCATGGCCACGGCCATGCTGCAAATGTACCTGGGGTGTCCATGTATTTGCAATCGCAATGAAACATGCATATTATAAGAGAGTATAATATAAAATAGTACACATAACGTAGCAAAGTGTTACATGCACAATTGATTGAGATTTCTAGGAGTCTGGACATCAAGCACACCGTACCATTCAATGGAATGTGGCGGACACATACATACTAACAAACAAAAATAAAGAGTACACATGCCATACACCAAGGGTCCACCACATAACATGCAAAATAAACAGTGTCATTTGCAGGAGTAGGTCATAAAATGGATTTGAGTGCTGCTTAGCAACTAGACCAAATATCTGTTAAATGTGTCAATTCCCTGCGGGTGTTTGCTGCAGTTATGGAACAAGCTGGTCAAGGGATTCTTTGAGGCGCGGGAAATAGACACTTGAACAGATTAAGATGTCCTACTGGTTTAACGCGAAATTTGGATGCTAGCATTATCCAATATTTTTGAGCAGTCAATGAGACTATTTACAAGCTTGAATAACCAAATAAGATTTCGTGCCCCTGTAGTCCAAGTCTTCTAAACCAAGGCAGAACTGAGAGCGAGGTTGGTGTTCAGGGCCGGCCTGCCTGGGCGCCGGTATGAACGTACAGACATTTTATTTCAACTCTTGTCTGCTTAATTTTCCTTACACCATCAAGTGCTCGCCCAAACGACAGCTGTATCTTCCAGCAGAGGTCGGCAGAGGGAGGTGTACAGGTTAAGAAATACAGCTGCATTTCTGAACTCCCTCAGGATTCTACTTGCTACACCCAGAGAGCGCTAAGGGATACATCCTGTGTGGAGTGAGAATGCGAGGCTGAAATCAAAGATGATTCTAATATCAGTAACTTTCCATTCAAGAAAGAGTGTGGCTTTGGCCAGGTGGTAAGGGAAACGAAACTCATCTTTCTTCCTTGTATAGGACATAATATGGGTTTTGGCCGTTTAGCACTAGTATGCTTTGCACGCACCAATAGCAAAAGCGGGTGTTTCTTGTTCAAGTGCAAAAACAAAGGCTCCCAATTTTAAAAAAATCTTTATCACCCGCAAAAGCAAAAAAAAATCTTTATGACTCTCGATATATCATTTACAAAGAGACAGAAGAAAAGTGCTCCAAGGACCGAGCCCTGTGGCACACTACTGGTAGCTATGTACGTGCTTGGTGACTGTCCGTTTGAAGTGGCATATCATATTCGGTCTGAGAGGCAGTCCCCATGCAAATGTATTAAAGATGCAGAAACATCTGTTTCGCAGAGTTGTAAGAGTAAGGGGATGAGAAGTTGGATGTTGTTCTCGACTGGTTGCAATGCGTAGGCTGTAAACCTGACGGGTTGTTCCTGGACGGCTCAGCATAAACCCATGTTAATTAGATATTGGACTGTTCAGTACGCTGGATGCAATTGTGTACAGGACAAACAGACAGATTTTGCACGTTTAGCGTAGGCGATACAACGGTCTGTAGTCTTGTACGTCTGTTCTGGAGCGAGATTTGTGGACGGGAATGAACTGTTCGTGTATCGACGCAGGGGTTGTACATGAAAGTTAGGATTGTAGTAAGCATTCCTGAGTGATTTGATTAAAGCAGGAATCCATGAGGGTCTCATGACAGCGACGGTCTGGCGATGCGAATGCTTTTGGTGTTAAGGCCCTCGCTAACAGGCACAGTGCTTGGCGCATTAACACTCAGGAACGAAGTGGGCCAACCAACCCTGCCGAAAACGCATGTGAGACGTTCTCGGTAGTTTCACGATAGCTTCTCAACTGAGAGATAACATATGTTTTACTTGGGGCTGCCCTCAGTCGCACATATTTCCATAAATGTCTGCTTTTTTTTAGAACAATCGTTTTCGGCGGTACTAATGCAGTTATTCCGATCATGGTCATAGAACGTTTTACAAAAATATCGATACTCTTTATTGGAATCGAGCTTTTGATTTTCCACATCCGCTCGTCGCTCTTTTACGCGCATTCTCTTTGCATTTTAGTGATTCGCGAAGAGGAGTCGAAAACCTAAATGGGTATCGTAAAAGGCGACTTCGTTTCATGGGACGTAGATAGCAATCTCTCCTGAAGAATGGCAGCTAAAAGTTGAACTTGACAATTTCAATTATCTGACTTGAATATAGGGGCGCATTTTGTGTTAGAAAGACCGCGATCACTACAGGCGCAATCGTCAGCAGCGAAACTACGCTAACGGAAGTACGACGCTCTTGGCCATTTCAAGCCATGTCAGAGTGCTGTCGTGACTGAAAGACAAAGGTGATACTTAGCTGCTCGAACATCTTTTTGTTGTGCGTGTTTGGGGGAAGTCCGCTGTAGTAGTGGACTCCACGGAGTAATTTCGACCCCCCGGGGTTCCTTAACGTGCAACTAACTCTAAGTGCAGGAACTCTTCTGTATTTCGCTCAAATCGAAATTCGGCTGCTGTTACCGTGATCAAATCTGCAACGTCCACCACGCAATAGCCGCAATGCTACCGTGTCTGGCTAATAAGTGTTGATTTGAAGTGCTGTCACTGCTGTGTGTGGCCTAAACGCTACGGTGCTTTAATGCGGCTTTGCGTCTGCCCGGCCTGCGTGCAGCTGCGTCTGAAAACACCTAAACTTACCGTACCTTGAGCCAAAATTTGCGCGGCTTTTTTGAAACAGCTGTCGTGTCTAGTAGTAGCGTTTTCTTGCTTTGGCGGCGGGGGGGTGGAGGTGTTACCTTGTGTTTTGCCTCTCCCACATTCCCTCATGTGTATGTGCTGCGAGTGAAGAGGACCAAGGCTCCTCTTTACTCGTTTTGGGACGTGGTCGTATTTACCCCTTCTCTGCCTCCTCTCCCTGCCTCCGCTCTATCACTCTACCTACTTCCCCACTGCTCTCACGGTAGTACGAAGTCAAGCCCTGCAGTTTCTGCAATGCTTTTGCGGGGATCACCGATTATTGCAGCAATCGAGTGGGTATATTTGCGACGCGCAGAGAGCTCGAGATGGCATTGTAAGGATGTGACAGAAAGGTCCAAAGCTCCCACCTTTTGGAAAGCAGTATGCGCAATATCTGCGACCGAACCACTCAAGTTTTACCATACATTGACGAATATGTACGTGCCTGGAGGCAACAGCAACAGAGGCGGCAGTCACAGCGAAGTGGTCGGTCAAGCAGCAACACTTTGTCGTTGCGGTAGTCGAATAGCCCCATCGTGAAGGGCCGCTGGGAGCCGAACCTGCTGGCCGAAGACACGCACCTCTCTGTCGCCTTGAACACGAACTGTCCCATGGTGTTCTTCACGATGTACTTGTTAGGCAGGTCGACTCCGAAGATTACTGCGCAAATTAAACATATGAACGCAAGTGTGTAGTCTTAGGCTCTGCGAACATTTGTCCGGTCAGCTCTCTTAGGAATGTAATTACTGCACTAACTCAGAAATTAAAAGCGCAAAGTATAGACTATATGAGACGTGTTCTTATCTTTTCCAGTAATAGGGGGTCTTTCCCCAGTTAACAAATGTCGAAGTTATCGCTCAGCGCAAGGCTCACCCTGGTGTGTCGCAACATATTCCCGATTGCTATTGCTGGTTCTATTTGTTGCCTATCTTGTAGAGGAGCATCCTCTAATCATATTACATGCACAATGCCAATGGTGGTGTACATTCTGGAAATTGTGTGAATGCCAGTGACTACGCAGAAAGGTTCTTCGCGCTGTGTATAAATAACGGACGCTTCAGATTTCGCACATCCGATTTTCGACGATTGACGAGTGTGCTCGCCTCTTTCATCGTGCTCAGGGTTATTTTTTTTTTACTTTTCACAGCTTGCAGATAAATTCATTTGTCAGTTCTTACATGGGATCTTCCTTGAGAACTTCCTGTGGCAATGTAGCGAAGGCTGCGGAGGCGAAGCTCGAACCAGGGAGAGCGCTTGAGAAAGCAGCCCTGCCTTATCATCCCCGTTAATTTAAGGTGGGGAATACAACACAAAGAAATTTTTTACAAAGCCTAAGTAAGAGGAAACACACCACCGAGTGTTGACGTTTACCACTTTTGAGGCTTTTCTCTCCCGCGGTGTTAGTAAACGCGGAACCCTCGCATGTATAGAATGCTGCCTCGATTGAGCATATGCTAGTAGTCTGGCAGTGGCCTGACTGCTTGACCCAGTAACACATGTGCAGAAACTCCGCCCTCGTAGCTTTCCCTTTATTGCCACAGAAAGTTGTGCACGGCTATAACACACGCCAATGTGGACTTGTGCTGTTGGCTGTAAAAAAACATACCGACCACCTTGGACGACAACCTACGCACAAGCCACAGTATGATCCCGAATGAACTTGCCCAACTTTCGGTTGAGCTGCAGTATTCACTATTTTACGGAAGCGTTTTGAGTGCCAACGCATTGGGCTGCTAACACTGCCGTTTTGTGTATGTGACAACCGAATTCACGTTACTATACAGTCCTTTCGTATGGATGGAAATTGTTTTACGAATGCGTTCAATGTTCAACGGCCATGTTATTCGACGTCTATTTGCACAACACTGGGGAATTTTTCATTGAATAACCATACATGGTCGCGCCCAAGAATCAAAAATAGTATATAAGGTCCCAAAGAGTAATACTGTCAGTGATCGAATCAACATATTGTTATGTTTAGACTGACACAAAGGAACAAATTGCTATATACAAGAGCAGCGCAGGCAGACGCCAAGATGCAAGCGAGCTGGTGTGAAGCCGAGATGCCCATCTTCGTCTTCATTTGCACCAGTCTCTTAAGCACCCGTAGTCACCAACATCATCAGCATCATCAGCCGTTCCGCTGTCGGCAGCAGAACGAAGCCCTTTCCATGCGATCCCAATCACCACTGTCCTGCGCCAACTGATTCCAGCTTGCACCTGCAAAGATGCTTATTTCATCATCCCACCTAGTTTTCTGCAATCCTCGACTGCACTTCTCTTCTTTTGGCACTCATTCTGTAACTGGAATCGTTCACCGGTTACCCATCCTACACATTACATGGTCAGCCCAGGTTCATTTTATTCTCTTAGTTTTAATTAGAATATCGGGTATCGCCGCTCGCTTTCACACCTCTTGTATAGCAAGATACACCTTGGTGGCAAAAACAGCGTTCCACTTCCTTTAGATCTTGGGGCCAAGCAAAGAGCTGTAGGGCTTGCGCCTGGCAACATGTGCTATATCACTAGTGGTCGGAGCGGAGGATGTTTCAAGGCTGGCTGGAACGATTTCGTATATGACATCAGTACGTGGTCTCGAGCTCATGGCGAACGACGTGAGTTGCGTTGTCACATGGGATTGTGTGGAAGGGATGGTCTCCACAAGTCGATGTGGCAGCGGTGGCAACGTTATTTGGCCGTCGCACGATGTGGGATGGGATACGTCGGCGCTTAGCTTGTTCAAGGCAGCGACAATCTTTGATAATGGCATCAGTAGTAAAAACGTTGCCGAAATTGAGCAAGTTGAAGACGTAATCAGCGCTACCCTTTAAAAAATTGTGCCACGTTTTTGTTTCAGGCATCTTGTTAGCTTTGCGTCAAAGAGCCCACACGTCTTGTATGTATGAAATGTGGGTCTCTGGGCACGCGTCATAAGTGCCTTTTTTTGCTGTAACTGTGCGGCCGAAGGGGTAGCCGAACAGTTCGTGAAGTTAGCAGTGCCCCTGCTTGATAATTCGTCTTCGGGTGTTCGGTGCCACAAGCGTTGGGTGCCGCTTGGGCAAAAAAAAGAAGAACGTTAGCGAGCATGATTGTTGGATTCCAGCTGTTGTTAGTGCTATCGTGTTCATAAATCTTGATCCCCTCTTTGACGTGAAAGCAGAAAAACAGACCTGTGTTACGAGCGTAGGAATGCGTCACGACTGGAGCACGCGGAGTCGTAGCCGACGCTGGTGGTGTGTCTTCTCCGGGAGACGTTGATACGAACTGGATGTAGCGACCATTGCCGAGCTCCGTGGTGAAAACGGCAGTCACAAACCTCCAGCAAAGTATTGATAAGCAATGGTTTTACTCGATGATTTTATTGAGCCCAATATTAAGATGCGAAACGACCATGCTGGTTATATGCAAATGCGGAAGATGACGTTCATAAATAAATGCTGACACTAATTCCCCATGAACGAAAGCAGCCAGCGTGGCCGCAAATTAAGGTAGCATAGAACATCGATGAAATGACTTGAGGCACGAAACATGCATGATTTTTGTCCCGTGGAAGCATCGCTGAGTCAATGCTTCAACAGGCGTAAGGCTGTAGCTCACTGAGGAGCTCTGCTCTGCGATTTTGTAGTGGCCGATGTAACAAGATTGAAGCTTTTCACATAAACCAGGCATTCGCACAGGAGTCCAAAGCAGTACATCATCCCCAGGGCGGTAGAAACTACATGGTGGGTGGCACCATAAGGACTCTTGCTGTGTTCTTGGCTCGGTGTTTATGTGTTTGTGTTTATGTGCTCGGTGTTATGTGTTCTAGCCTCGGTGTTTATGTGAACACGGTTGCGGCATTAGGTAAGACGAGACACAAACTGGTCACAAATGAATGGTGTAAAGTCTTGACATGACCAAAAAAAGAAAAGAAAACGTCGAGGGCAGAGTTTCAATGTCGGCCGTATACCAGGAAAGACGGAGAGTAGCCTATGGTACGATGGACAGTGTTGGTGTAGGCAAATGTTACAAAGGCGGGAATGACATCCCACTTACGATGGTCAGATTGGACATACATGGGCAGCATACCACTGCGCGTGTGAATTATACAATCTGTCACCCATTGGTTTCGGATTGGTAGCCGGACATCGTCTTGTCCACGTTGTTGCAAGCTCGGAGAACTTCAACAAGCGTTTTTCAGAGAAATGCCTCGCTGTGGTCGCTCAAAAGGGAGCGAGCGGCTCCACAGCTTAAGTAGATGGCTTGAAGTAAGAAGGGAGCCACTTCCGAAGAGCTCCCTGAGCGGACAGAGGTAGTTTCTGTGTACGGTGTCAAGTGAGCCACCGTAGAAATGGTCCATGGGTTCTCATCGGCAGTGGCCGGAAAAGTGCCGTAAAGGCCAATGCTGACGACAGCGAAGGGTTCTCCTGGACAAGGTATTGTAGCGTACCGGTGGGGGCAGTGGTAGGACGATTGCGACATATCCGTCTACGCTGGTTCAAAGACCTGACCGGAAGAATCGACTGCGTATTAACTCACAGGTTTTGCAGTTACGCAAGTGCCTAGACGTCGGGTCATCGTGTGAAGCCTGGATAACTTCAGGACCGAGAGATCACTTTACGACAGGAACCCATCGAGGGTCCTCCGAATGAAAACTGTAGCTGTAGAGACCATCATTCTGTAATCTGAAAGATATGGGCTGTCTTCGAAGCGTTGAGTCAATCGTTGAGTGGTTCACGTGATTCATGATATCATCGCAATTAGGATCAGTGCACTGGTTAGCTGAAAACACAGAAGGGCCGCTGCATGACAACTTGGTCAGTTAAGCAACAGGTAAAAGCGAAAACATGGCGTCCACGTGGCCATGTTGACAAGGTGACACAACGTGATCGAAATATGACGGTAGTGCGCAGTAGGAGAGTGCGTCGGCCGCTTGGTGCTTTCTTCCGGACTTGTAATCGAGATCGAAATCATATACTTCTGAGCATCTGAATCTGAAAATTCAGTGGCCATGCCGTCCTGGCAAGTTTTCGATCGTTGATAAGCAACATAAAACTTTATTGTCGGTAACAGCAGTGAAATGCCGACCGTGGATGCATGGGATCAATTCCTACAGGGACCATAGAACAGCCAGGAACTCCGGTTCGGTGATTGTGTTCTTCTTTTCCGCAGAAGTGATAACGTAGCTTCCGTATACGACGACATTCCTGCGATAAGCACGGTCGCACTGCAACAGCACTGCGCTAAATCCTTGGCCGATACCATCAGTGTGCACTATGTGGGTGCCTGACCATCATATAGACAAAGGAGGGATGGGGAGGTCAAGACGCGCTTAGGTTCCGGAAAACCGGCGTCGCACAGACTGCACCACTACAAGGAATTGGTCGTGGCAAGAAGTCCACGGAAGGGCGTGGCCATAGTGGCGAAGTTCCGAATGAAAATTTAGAAGTATGGGGTGAGACCGAGGAAGCTACGCAGTCATTTTGTAGGAAGTGGGCGTGGGTAGTTGAGCACTGCGTAAACCTTCGGATCAGCCTGAACGCCGTATTCATTTACAAGATGATCCAGGACTTTAATCTCTGTGCTAGCAAAGTGCCACTGTTTATTTCGTGACCAGCATGCGCAAGGCACGTGAGCATGCACTTCGTCGAGACGGTGCAAACACTCAGGCAAACTCGACTAAAAGACGACAATGTCGCCCAGATAACCTAAGCAGATTTTCGACTGAAATCTGCGAAGACCAGTTTTAATCATACTTTTAAACGTGGTAGAGCATTGCATAAACCGAAAGGCATTACGTTGAACTCGTAAACGCACTAGGAGTAGAAAAGGTGACCTTTTTTGTCAGCTTCACCATTAGAATATGCCCCTGGCCAGAAGGAAGATCTAGGCTGGCGAAATATTGGGCCCCTTGAAGAGAACCAAGTGCGGTATCGATATGTAGCATCGGATAAACATCCTTGCAAGTGATCTTGAGCGCGCGGTAATCAATACAAAAAAATAACGATCCGTTTTTACCGTCCATTAGGCGCACGTGCATCATGGTCTCTCCGTGATCGCGGAAGGCTGTATTCTTTCTATTTTTCATTACTTTTTGTTAACCTAATCCTTTTTATCCCGCTTCTCCTTTTTGTACCTTTTGTAAACTTTACACTTGATAATTACTTTTCTACCTGCGACGGTACCAAACAAAGAGAAATATTCGTTGTCTAGCATTGTAATAAATACGTAACAAATTTCTCGGTTCGCGCTTGATCGCTGTTCGGAGCAGTTTTTCCTCAATTTCCAAGCTCGTATAATATGTTTCTCGCGCCCCTTTCTCCAGTCTGCCCCCACGGTCAGAGGCGTGTGTTAAAGGCGACCCCGAAGGAATATTGCCATCCTACCTATCGAGCTAGGCAGCGCTTCGATAACTTTTCCCTTCTTTAAAAGATAAAAAATCGCACGCATAGTCCTTACGCCCGACCAAAAGATGTGTCCAAAATGTGGCTCATAGGTGGCTTTTTAAACCTCTTCTAAAAAGTCGTTCCATCCGGGAAGCTTACACGCCGCGTCTAGGGCCCATCGGTTGACAGTCTTCTCGAGCAAGTAGGGAGCATAGAATTCTCAATTCGCTAAATAAGGGGTCCCTACAGAATCCGTCGCTGCATACCGGGGCCACGTGTGGCGCGCTTACAATCGATCACGGATCACGGACAACCGGAGCTAGTTTTTTTGCACCTACGTTGCTCTGGGTTGGGCTTCTGCCCCTTAAGGAGACCTCGCAGCCTCTAGGGTCAACTGACTGACCTATTTCGGACGTTCAGATTCGATGTTGAGAAGTCCGAATCCATTGTGTGTGTTCTTTATTTAGGTTTTACTGCTTAAGTGGCATGGAGCAGAAGTACAACATCTGAACTCCTCCTTTACACTACATTCCCAGGCTTAGAATGACGCCTAACATCGAAAAAAAAAAGAAAAATGCTGAGAGATAGTGATGTTAACTATACAAGCCTAGGTGCAACCAAACTACGAGAGCCGCTACGCCTCAACAAAAGACACTCCCTCACCAGAACAGCAATATACCTCCCTGGTGCAGTATTCGGTCACTACCTCCGTCATGACTCCCACAAATAACACATCGCCCTCAGTCTTCAGCAGCTGCAAAACACATGACCAAGGCGACGGTCAGACCTACGACGCGGCAGAACGTGCTATGAATCTGTGGGCATCGACAGGCCGCCACTGAGAATTGAACATGGCAACGGTCAAAACGCAAACCATTTCGACTGAAGCTAGCTTAACAGGACTCTTAGGAACTATCGGGCATTGCGTCGGATATTTTCCTTAGTTAGGTTAGAAGTCCTGGCGAGGCTTATACACTGCTGACCAACGACCATGTCCTCTCTTGCAGAGGAATTCCACCTGAGAAACCACGCGCGGTAGGATTTCTAATGAATAGGTACTTAGCGGGCAACACTGACGAGGTTTAGAGCATTATTTAGAGAGTGGTGGTAGCCCTAATAAAGCTAAATATGAGGTATAGAATAAAAGTAGCACAAACATATGATCCAACTTCCAGCCATGATGATTAAGAAATAGAGCAGTGTTTAGAAGATGCTGAACTAGCGGGAAGAAAAGTGAAAACTCAGTATACTGTAATCATGGCAGACTTGAATGCAAAAGTGGGGGAAAAGCGGGCTGGAGAACAAACAATGGGCAACCACGGCATCGATACCAGGAACACTACACGAGATATGTTGGTAGAATTCGCGGAAAGCAACAAACTCCAAATAATGAATACCTTCTTCAGGGAGGGTAGTAACAGGAATTGGAAAAGCGCTAATGGATACATAGAAACGAAAGGATTTCATAATCTCTGCCGTTCCAGCATAGTGAAGGATGCAGAAGTGTTAGGTAGGGTAGTGTGCAGTGGGTATAGGTTAGTGAGGGCTAGATTTCCCTCAAATGAAGACATGAAGAGCAAAATTACTCAAGAAACTGGCCAACGTATACTTAGAAAGGGTAAAAGCTGCCGAGTTCAGGCTGGTGCTTGCAAACAAATGTGCAGCTTTTGATCAGAGACGTGAAGGTGACAGAGGTAATGAATGAAACCCTAACTAAGCCTGCTTCAGAAGCAGCAGTTGAAGGTGCAGGTAACGTACCTAAGCAAACAATAGGCAAGCTATCCCAGGTAACAAGTGACCTAATAAAGAAACGACAATGTAAGGAAGCGCCGAACCCAAGAGATCAGATAGAATTCTCGGAACTGTCAAAACTGTTCAAAGACGAGAAAGTAAGGGATATTCGAAATTATGACGCGAGGAAGACAGAGAAAGCAGTCAAAAATGTACGCAGCTTGAAATCAGCGAGAAGAAAACTCGGCATAGCACAAGCAAAGATGCATGCACTGAAATATCAATAGGGTAATATCATCAGCAATTTCGAAGACATAATAAAGACAGCCGCAGAATTCCATACTCACTTGTACAGTACCCAGCGCATCAACGCTACCTCATTTCGAGGTAGGAATGGAGCAGCATACAAAGGCTTCCTGCATAACTAGCGACAAAATTATAATATTCTTGCAAGACATGAAACCGCCGAAAGTGGCAGGAAAAGATGGAAAAGCAGTCGATGTAAGCAAAGATGGAAGAACTATCACGTTTGAAAAGCATGCTGCCCTTCTTTAAAAATGTCTCAGGACTAGATTAGTTCCAGAGAACTGGAAGCACACCAACAAGATACTAACCCACAAAAGTGTGACGTTAAAGTATTGAAATAATAAAGGCCCATTAGCTTACTTACAGGACCGCAGAAAATATTCACGAAATATTGTTCGATAGAATAAGGGCAACACTTGTCTTCAATTAAGCAAGAGAACAGCCGGGCTTCAGGAAGGGATATTCTACAATAGGTCACATCCGTTTGATCAATCAGATAGTCGAGATATCTGCATAGTAGAATCAACCTCTCTATATGCCTTTTATATGTTATGAAAATGCATTCTATTGAGTAGGCATACCAGCAGTCATACAGGCAAGGATTAGGGAGGCATGCGCGAACATCTTGGGAAATCTGTGTATTTCCCAGAAACCTTGGTTCTATACAAGGAAAGCAGCTATACCTATAAAAGGCTCAGACAAGCAGGCGCAATCTCTCCAATGATATTCACTGCATGCTTGGAAGTATTATTGAAGCTATTAAACTGGGAAGATGTAGGAGTGAGGATCAACGGTGCATATCTCAGTAACCTTCAGTTTGCACCTGTCATTTTCCTGCGCAGCAACCGTAGGGACGGATTTTAAAAAATAATTGAGAACCCTAACATAGAAAGAGTAAGAGTGAGGTTGAAGAATAATACGTGGAAGGCAAAGGTAATGTCCAATAGCCCAGCAAGGGTTCAAGATTGTGAGTCGGCGAAGGAATGCATGTACCTAGGTCAGTTACTCACAGGAGATCCTGATCATGAGAAGAAAATCTGATGAGAAAGAAAAATGGGATGGAATTCTTACGGCAGGCATTGCCAGATCCTGACTTGGAACTTACCACTACCATTGAAAAGAAAGGCACGCAATCAATGCATTCAACCGGTGCTAACATATTGGGCAGAAACTTGGAGGTTGACAAAAGACGTTCGAGAACAAGTTTAAGTCTGCGCAAGGAACGATGGAGCGTAAATGCTTCGCATAACGCTAAGAGACAGGAATAGAGTAGTGTGGATCAGAGAGCAAACGGGCATAACCGATATACCGATGGACATTAAGAGAACAAATGGAGCTATGCAGGCCCTGTGATGCGTAGGATGAATAAACGATGGACCATTAGAGTCACAAAATTGGTGTCAAGGGGAGGAAATTGCCGTCGAGGATGTCAGAAAACTATGTGGGGTGATGAAATTAGGAAATTCGCGGGCACAAGTTGGAATCAGTTGGCGCAGTACAGGTGTAATTGGATATCGCAAGCAGAGGCCTTCGTCCTGCAGTGGACATCAAATAGGCTGCTGCTGACGATTATGAAAACGACCAGTAATGACCAAGAACTTGTAGAGGGGCGCATGATGTTCTTTTCCAGCATGTCGGCGGCGTTCTACTCGATGATTCGGTGTTCTGGTAAGAGGCCCGGTAGGGACGACGGCGTGCAATAGTTTTGCGATTGGTCTCGATGCGGTGGGATACGACGGCAGTCTCTACGAGTAAAGGCGAATTGGTGTCAAAGGATCAGTGGTGCTTCGTAAGCAAATCCAGCAATACGTGAGTCTGTGAAGAGGTAGGTTCAGGGCTTATTGCGGAAGCAAGGCGGATGGAGTAGCAGATTTACCTGCCGAGGCGGAGCTTGAGAAGCATCAAGAGGAAAAACTGAGAGTGGTGGTGTGTCCACGAAGGACGTGACAGTGGTGCCTTGGATTGTATGAACAGCTGTAATGAACGTACAACCACCTTTGAAACGCACAGGACATAAAGCGAAGACCTCACGGGAAATTGAACAGCCAGAGGGCCACATAGCACTAAACTCAGCATGTCCTAGCCATGCACCGAAAGACAATAAGACAGTCGTGCAGAACATAGAAGGTCAGAGGACAGTGACCTGGTCTAAAAAAGTGCTGGTGGGAACGTCCACACAACCCACGCTATTCGCTCACTATGAGCAACAAATAAAACAACTAAGAAAGGAAATCAACAGGTGAGAGCATGCTTGCAGCAAATAATCGCCCATCTACCACCAGAGCAACAAGATACGCAACCACCGCCAACGCCACGGCAACGTGAATCAGAAACGCCGGCAGACCGAGAAAAACGCACGCGTTGCAACAGTCGAGTTGGGCGACAAATTAGTCGGAAAATCACGGCAAACTCTAGAAATCTGCAACACGCAGGACCTGCAGACACTCAGCAAAACCAGGCAAAGTCAGTGTCAAAACCACTAACAGCGCAAGATGGCGTATGCGCAGATGCTGAGCATTCAAAGGCAGGAAAGATACACTGATACCCAGCGCCTCGTAAAGAACCTACGCGAGGAGTTTCAGACGGTAAGAAATGCAATACAAACTCAGGTGCAGGCGACATTCACTGAAATTGAGAGAAATATTCAGAAGCAATATGATGAACCTAAAAGGCGCATGCCAGCAAGGAAAGATGACGGCATGGCCTATATGCATTCAATAGAACTGTCGAAGTTTTGCGCAGGATGGATCCAAACAAAGACCACAAATTAAAAAATTCAAACCCCTTGTCGTGCTTCTACAGGAGTCAAGGGGACCATGCACTTTTCCAGGTTACCGAACCTTTCAGAAGGCTACGAAACTACACCAGAGCAAAGGAAACCAACAAGCGCAAAGTGAAGCTGCTCTTTTAGTTACACACGATTTCAGCGCAGCCGAAATACAAACACTAGATTTGTGTAATGATTTCAGAGAAATTGTGGCAGTAAAGCTATGACCACATGGCCACCGGCAGTCCCCACGTACTACAGACCTTTAATGGGCAAGCACTGGAATGACTCCTACCAATGGCTCGGAAAGGTGCAGGCACAAGCAGGAGGCCTTCCCATTCTAGTGTGGGGAGACTTTAAAGCCAAGCATCAAACATGGGGCTCCACCAAAACTGACCTGAGAGGACGCATACTGCACGACGCAATAGAAATGTCAACTCTGGACATGCGCAACACACCAGAAACATCAACCCGCATAGGGCTACACGCGCGACAACAGGACACAACTCCCGATCTGCCACTAGCCACTCCAGGGCTCAAAAGGCAATGACATGGGGAAGCAACCCTTTACCAATAATTATCACGCTCAATCGCAAAAAGATCTGAGAGAGGAGAGAAAGGGTGTTTTTTTTTTCTGCAAAAAATTTCGAATCGCCACCGGGGACTCTTTTGCGCACTTTGAAAGATTCAGCGCAATCATAGCGGAGGCATGGCTAGAGGCAAGAGAAACTATCCCATGAGGTGACAATACAAATCACATGGATATGCACCTTGCAAATCTATGGCGGACGGTCAACCGCTTCACACAGCGATACCGGTATAAAGGAAAGCATAACAAAGACCTAATGCGCCTTAATCATCAACACCAACCCATCAAGGAATACGAACAACAATTCGAAGGAGACGCGTGGCACAATACGTGCGTGAAGCTTGGCCTAGAACCCGGTCTAAAAAGACTATGGCAGGTTTTAAGAAGCCTGCTTGGGCGCAAGAAAGGCGCGTCTCCTGTCGCTCAGCTCTTTTTGCGAGAAGAGCCTGCCGTGCTGGAGGACCGTGTCATTCACACTTTCTTCCCACATGCTGCCGAGGCGCCTTCGGAACCGCTGCCTTCTGCCACGATAGACAATACCAAAGAGGAGCTAAACACGCCCTTTACGCTGAGTGAACTCGTAGCGGCCCTTGCACAAAGCAAAATGAGGTCAGCTCCCGGGCACGATGGAGTGATTTGGCAAGAACTTTGAAACCTCAGCAATGAAGCTCAAGAGCAGCTCTTAACAATTTTCAATGAATCCTGGAAATCCGCACCAGTGCCGGATTCACTAAACCGTCTACCCAATGCCGAAGCCGGCAGAGACCACACGAAACCAGTTAACAGACACCCCATAGCTCTAGCGTCAACTGTCTGCAAATTGATAGAACGAATGCTACACAAAAGAATACAGCGCTACATTGAATATGTACAACCAGGTTTGAATCCTGCGCAAGCAGGTTTTCGGCCGAACATGGGCACACATGACTGCCTGTGGTTTCTCCACAGAGTGATCAACCGTAAGTCTCGCAAACGGATGCATTACTATATTCTTGCAGTCGATATGCGTGAAGCATTCGATAACGTGAGACAAGAGGCCATCTTACAGGAATTGGCAACCAGGTACCCTAGCCAAAGAACATACAATTGGATCCGTAGCTTCCTCCAAAGCAGACCATTCTAGCTCCATGGCAAGGTACTCGGATGGAGTCCGTAGACATACTGCTTGGATAAGGGAGTGCCCCAGGGCTCAATTCACGGACCTATGCTATTCAATCTGGCCATGACACGGGTGGCAGAAAGTCCTGAGCGAGACACGTCGGCCCGTTTAACTATTTACGCCAACGCTATAAGAATATGGACGGTGGCGGTGGATTATTCAGGCATACAGAGAATGCAAACTGAACTGCAAGTAGCGACCCTGAGCCTTAGCATCACTTTAGATAACCTCAGACTGCAGCTCTCGCCAGAGAAGATGGAATTGATCAGCGTAGACGGAAATAAAGCGACCAGCGTAAACAAGCGGATCACTTTACGCATCTGCCAAAGTGATATTACGTCGAGTAATGCACAAATTAGGATCCTCGGAGCACAGATTGCTAGCTGCAACAGCCCCCAGGTATGGGTTCGCACACTAAAGCAAAAATGGAGACCGCTGTTTCACATGGCTAGACGAATATCGAGCAAGTATGGCGGAGCGCGTGAGAAAGCGTGTCAAACGGTTGGAAAAGCGGTCGCGGTCGAAAGGACTCTTTACGGGGCGCCCGTGTACGAATTCTCTGAACGAGACCTCGGCGACACCGAAAAGTCACGCAGGGCCACCCTCCGTACGATCACTGGGCCACCGAAGCACACGAGGAACGAGGACCTGCTCAAGCTCGTAACGATTACACCCATACGGGACATAATCAATGAAGTACGAATTCGAATGCGCTCCCGCGGTTGGAAAACACGATTCAAGGTAAACAGATCATGGCATGGGATAAATAAGTCCATGCGAAGCCAGAGCCCGCTGAAGCGACCTTAACGCCACCATGGGAAGCACCACTGGGCAAACGGAGGCAACAACGCCCTATCGCCAGACGAAACGCAGAAGCTAGAAAAATATTTGAAAAGAGATTGGAACTAAGAATGCAGCAGCACAGCATTGACATCTACACAGACACTGCAATCACAAACGACATAGCAAACATGGCCTGGGTTAGCACACGTGCACCCCAACACAATGGCTATCACATATGTCAGCTTCCGGGGGTGGGACCTTGCAAGCTGAACTCTTAGCTATATGGGGAGCGGTCAACACCACTCCCATTGACATGATCGAGAGACGCTGTAGAGCACAGTGTGCGAAATAATTATCGGATCCTTACTGACTCATACGAAGCGGTGACTGAATCAACGGTGCCTACGAGAGATGATGCTGTGGCCAACAACAATAGAAAAAAGCTAAAGAGAATACAGGTAAATGGGACAAATGTTGAAATTCTATGGACACTGGGGCACAGCGGCACGGATGGGTGAAACGCAGCCGCTCACGCAGCTGCCGCATAAGCGGATGAGTTTGATTACACGCACTGCTTCCCACACCACATTTCCTCGGCAAACCCCGCGGACCAAAATCCATACCTAAAGATATTCGCCGAAGGCTCTCCTAGCAGAGCACTCATGCATTAAATTCGCACTAACATAAAAACAGACAGTAAACGGAGACTAATAGAAGCTACCTCAATAGATGTGTTTGACGACAAGGGCGGGCCTACTCACACGGAAGAGGTTTTTTTAATAAGGTTATGACCAACGCTGCATACACACCGCACATACATAAGAAATGGCACCAACCCAGAGTAGCTAGGATTGCGAACACTTATACCCGACGCACGCATTCCCAGGAGCCATGCAGAGCAGACTTGCAACACCTCATTTGGAGCTGTGCAGCTTTTTCAAAAGGGAGATCTAACATTCAACATTTACTGCACGGAGACATGAGCACACTAGGAATTGGCTTGCAAACTGACCCTGAAACATAGAAAGCCATTGCGACATATGGCAGACAAAGTGGCTTGTTTCAAGTAGTGTAGAAGGGGTCGACCAGCCCATGCGAGAGCGGTGGAACTGAACATGCACCTGAGCCTGCATAAAGTGAAAGATCAAAGAACGAGATGAAGATGTGATTCAGCCAACAATCCGCGATGGCACATTCATTTCCCTCCTAATCCCCAACAGCGGCCTAGAGCCATCCGCTTCCTTCTAATAAAGGCTTTGTTCATTCATTCATTTATCTGCTCCACGCAGAGATGGTCCCATGTAAGCTGTTTTCACTTTTTTCAAGCGAGAGCACAAGTACATGCGCATAACACAAATAGTAGCTCCCGTGTCAACGAAAGCCAATAACCGCACACCTTCCACAGCCATCTATAACATGCTTGATGAGCGCTCGGGAGGAATTACAACAGTTCGCGAACCTACAGCTCTCCTCCTAATAACTGCACTGGTTGTTTATTGGGGCGCTGGACAGGTGTTTTTAAAGCCGGGGCAAAGCGGGGAAATGGAGCGCCGGAATCGCGATGGGGAGCGGAGCCTCTAGGTGCAGATACTGGGGGCTTCTTGGATAAGCCGGGCGGAGATGGATATCATCAAAGTGGCCGTTGTATCATTCATAAGGAGACTGCGCATCGCGCTCAAAGGCAGCGTTGCCGCGTCGTTCGTCCTATTGGCGGCGTCCGCAAAACTGGGAGATGTGCCCACGTATGCCGCAGTAGTAGCAAGTTGGACGTGACTGAAACCAGGCAGACTAGTCAGGCGGATTGGGTGCTCGTATAAGGTGCTATCCGACTTTGAACAGGCACAGGCGACACGGTGCAAGGAAATCAGAGTGGCAATGCAGCAACGTGGGTGTATGAAGGTGGCGTCATGCAAGGAGAGGGGGCTGGATGATTGGCGCTGATCATAATAGTGCCTTATAGGCCGGTAGCAGCAAGATTAACGTGAGCGCTCGAGGAAGGTAACAGATCGTGATATTGCCGTTCAGAATTGAGAGCTCGAATAAGAGCTCGGATCAGAGCGCTCCTGGTCACGGGGCTGGTGAGGGAATGGTGAGTTGGGCTGCAGAGGGGCTGCAAAGGCGCTGGCACAAAGAGATGATGTGGTGTACAGCCATGGGATTTCGCACCGCAAGGGCGTTGAAAAGGATAGATCCAACGCCTTTGAGTAGGTGGAGGACACGGCTAGTGTCTGGTGTGGCGTTGCCGATGCAACGGCAAAGCACGAGAACGTCCTCAATATACGACATGCAGGACTCGCCACAATGCTGCAAGCGCTCAGGGAGCTGCTTCTTTGCAACACTAGAGTGGACTGCAGGCTGTCAAAAATATGCCGCAGGTGCTCTTTGAAAGGAGACCACTTACGGAAGTCCTGATAGTTATTCTTAAACCTATTCGTGATGTCCTCAGTGATGTAGCAGGCAACATTTTGGAATTTAGAAGCATAGTCCCAGTGGTTGAAGGAGCTTACTCGTTTGTAGCAGTCAATCCACCTTTCACCGTCATCGCCAGGCAGGTCAGGGAACATCTCAGGATCGCGCTGATGGCTGCTTCTATCCAGGAGGGCAGGGTGGCTGGCACTTGAACGGAGCCGGTGGACGCTGCAGGCTCGTCTTGGGACATATCGGTGGATACTTGTCGCAAGCAACGACCTCAACGACGCTCCAGGAGAGGAATTCGGAGAGGTCAAAGAGATCTTAAAGCACCTCAACGATTGAGAAGCAGAGGCTTCTCTCGATGCTTTTATTCCCGACGCAAGAGACAGCGCGCCAAAGATGAAGATGCGATGCGGCGGTGATGGTTATACAGGGTCTGTTCTGAATGAAGTAGGACTCATTGCTTTTTAAATTATATTCATGAGAATAGTGTAAACGATTGGAATTTTTCAAAGTAGCCCCCTTCTGCATCTACACACTGATGCCAACGACTTTTCCAGCTTTCGTGAGCCTTTTAGGAAAGCCTGGACCGGAACGCTATTTAGCTCCCTCGTCACAGCCCGTTGAACTGCCTCTACCGATGCGTGATGCTTCCCCTTGAGCGTCGATGTTATTCTCTGGAATAGAAAAAGCCTGGCGGGGCCAAGTCGGGGCTGTAGGGGCGCTGAAGCAGCGTTGCCACCTTGTGCTGGGCAAGATACTCCACTACGCGTAACGCCATGTGTCTCGGCGCGTTGTCATGGTGCTGCCGCCTATTGTTGGCGATGGCTGGGCGGGCACGAACAATGCTTTCTCGCAGTCTATTGAGGACTTCCACGTAAGAAACTGCATTGACTGTTGGTCCGGGTGGTACGAACTTTTTGTCGATGACTCTATGTCGATCGAAAAAGCAAATGAACATGGACTTTTGCTTGGATTTGCTCATTGGTGCTTTCTTGGGGCGTGCGGAAGGAGGGGTGTGCAATTCTAAGCTCTGCCGAATGCTCTCCGGGGCGTAATAAAACACCCACGTCTCGTCACCGGTCACTACATTGTCCACAAAGTCGGGGTCCTCATTGACATGATGAGAGATCCTGGCAGAACGCTCTCCAGTTGGCCTTTCGCTCTTGTGACAACACTCCCGACATGAACTTCGTGCACACTTTCCTCGCGCCTAAGATTTCTGTGACGATCTAAAAAATTTGGGTTCGAGGAATGCTCGTCAACAACAATCATTGCGACACTCATCCTACGATCTCTATTCAGTAAATTTTTCGCTCGCGACACATTTTCGTTCGTCTTTCTGGTCGAAGGGCGTCCGTGAGGCCGTCGTCTTCCATTCTTTCCCTACCTTCTCAGAATAGCTTGTTTAATGAAAAACGCCCGATTTAGCCATGGCAGCATCACCACAGGGCTCCTTAATCATGTTGTGATTCTCCTTGCCCATTTCGCGAACCCTTACGCAAAATTTGATCGCGTATCGCTCATCCAGTAAACGCTCCATGATTCTCCGTAACAAGACGTTTCGACAGGGGTTCACAGTACAAGCGACCTGCTCTCTTCATGGGCCAAGAGCCGACTGCCGATTTTTCCCAGCGTTCCCAATATTCCCCTTCGCCGATCCTGCCCACGCAGACCGGCTCTCGTGCGTTTGTTCACCCAGGAAAAAGCCACTCCTACTACTTACAGAACAGACCCTGTATAGATAAGCGGAAGATGACGCCCATAACATATATGCTCGCAATATTACGTGTGGAGAGATGCAGACAAAGCAAGCAATTATTGTGTATTTACAAGAGCAGTGCAGCCAGAGACAAGGATGGAAACCAGCTCGTGCCACGCCCAGATGCCCGTCTTCTTTTGTTCCATGTCTCTTAAGCGCTTGCTGTATCGTAACAATCTTTTGTTGCGATGCCTTCTGTTTGCACCCGTGCATTTCCTCTTGTGGCTGAAACTATTCGGGCTTCACATGTATGATAAGCAGATTCCAGAGACTGCTGGTACTTTTTTCATTTGTGCGATGAGAGCAAGCTTTCAACTGTGAACATGGTCATTTTCTCAAGAATAAAACGTGCTCTGCGCTGTGAACGTCGTCGAGATATCAGTGTTGCCTGGTGTGGCCTCCAAAATTCGCGCCCAGTCGCGACCATGCCCAAAGTAGTAGTATCACGAAACCTATAAAAAGTTGCCAGGTGCGAAGGTAGCACGATATCACACCAGTTGGCGTGCCCACATCCTAAATCCGTATAGGAAAGTTTTAGAGTGTCCTTAGAGTTATTAGCCAGTTCTGGTTTAGCGTACGCTATGCCATTGTGTACGCTATAAAATAGCGGGTCGTCGCTGCGCATGCGCAGAACGCTAAACGACCGGTAGAGTGTAGCATACGCACGCTATTTCTCAGATTTAACGTCAGCGTCTTTGCGTGGTTTGCGGAGTTTGCGTCAAACATGGTGATGGTCCCGGCTGTCCGCTTGGAATTGAATTTGGCGTTGCTTTTGTAAAATGCTCTTCGTTCGTAGCAAGTGACTGTGTACACGTATTTCGCTTAGTCTCAGGCTGCTTCGACAACAGAGTATTACGGATAACCTTGTGGTGTTTTGGAGATCGCTTCTCGTTTCGAACGAGTCGAAACCGAACGAAAGAAACATTCGAGATGTCTACGCTACCTGTTGCTACTATCGGGACATAACCGCAACGACGGAATACGACATCTGAGATCCGAAGATTTTGCAGGCCAACTAAAACTAATAAACGTGTGCTGCTTAGCGTATGCTATAGCTGCGAACGCCAAACTAAAACTGTCTCTTTCTGCTTACGGATTAGCGGGTTACCGGCTGCGTGCATGGCACTCCACGCATGGAGCATGGTATGTACGGCGCCACCATTTTCTCTGCGCATCAAAACTGCCCATTGGGTAGTTACCGTCACGAGATAGCGTCCTAGCGGACGCGCAAGCAAAGCAATCGATAGCATTGGGAGCGCGTGATAAATTTCGACATCAATGTATTTTGTATATTGTATCGTTTAAGGCTTTCAAGTATTTTGCATTCAAAAAGGATAGAAGAAATGCCCGGGGGCTACACTTTCGGTTGAGGCAACAACCGAAAGTAAACAAAAGCAACATTTCTTATCGTGATAGCGTTAAGGGCCTCGTCAAAGGAAATCCCGCGTCGGTGGACTTGCGCGTCGATAAACATCATCCCGAACACATGTTTATAAGTATTTATCCGGCCTTACTATATGACATGCGGTATATGCGGGTTATATTGCCACACCACTTTATCACTAATGTTGCTCGTATACTTTGTCTTACATTCTTGACATATTCCTTTGAATTACGAGAAGGACCGCCCACAAACAACTGTCATGAAACAAAACACCGACAGCGCAATCCTTTTTATTAAATGTTGAATATTGCTTGAATGCCAACGTGCAAAACAAAAAAAAATGATGTAAACCTTGTGGCGTGGCTCTGCACTATCTCCTGGATGGGCCCATGAAGAAAGCCGCGTTTCTACCAGAAAGTCGTCTTCGTGCACAGCGTTCGCCGCCAGCATTTCCCGGTAAGCACTACAGTTACATAAGCCGCACATGCCGGGAAGCGTTAGCTTCAGTCTGGGATCTGTGAATGCTATCACTTTCAACTCCCAAAGGTGAACTTAAGGGTAGACGAAATTTTCGGTATACTTATTCACCAAATTTTATGTTTTGCTGAAGCTCATTTTGCAATAAACATCGCATTACCAAACGTAAGGAAGGATACCAACGAAGCTATGTATATGCTTCCACCATGGTAAAACGTGAATAAACCACAGCAGTGAACCCTGACTAGGCTGATTTGAGAAGCAGTAATTCAAGTGAGAAATAACGCACCAAGACCACCAATAGGTAAGCTCTCACATGTAACAAAGGGTTCAATAAAGAAACAATAATGGCATGAAAATGTAACGCAAGAACTCCGATTATATCAGTTCTTATTGAAGAAATGAGGCGTTAGGCTGCTCTTCACTACCTCCAATAATTTTGGTAGTCTCTGCCAAAAAGTCAGTCGTGAGACCGACGATAAAATAAGGTTGCAGGAAAAAGCATCGACAGCAGTGTTCAAGTGCCCTTGTAACGTCATTTACGGGATTCCTTTTTTATGCGGACATTGCTATGTCAGACACACAGGACGCTGCGTGAATGACCGCATTCGCGAACGATGAAATAAGGTTAGTATGCAAGAAAATGATAACCACGTGTCATTGCATTGGCTTTAATGTGGCTGTTAGCGACGTTTTAAATATTGCCCCATACTGTCGAACTCGTGATTAGCACGCATGACTAATCTCTGAAGCCTTCCACATCCGTAAGAGTTAGGATGCTTGCGTAAACTTTCCTTGCAATTTCACTCTTTTCGGAGGAAATATCGTTCATAACGGAGTGATTACATTGCTATCTTACTTCCACGCACGCTCCCTTCACGTCTTCTCGCACCTTTCTTGCAAAGCTGCAAAAATAGCTGCAAAGCTGTAGAAGAATAGTCAGCGCAGCTGTGAGTCACGCTCTCACGTCCTGATATTTGATGCCGTTTGTCGTCACTTCCAAGACTCATCCGCCCATCGTCCGCAGTGGGGAGCGACACGTACCTTCCATGGGCTGTAGAACCTGGTGGACAAGTAGGTGGTCGATCTTGGTCAGGTATTCCAGACCCGCGGGGCAGCCTCGGATCGCGGGCAGGGCCGGTGGTGCCAAGCTCGGCGTCCACATTGGAACGTAGGTCCCGCGCTGCGCATCAGCCACCGGCGTTTCGGCCATGGGCATCGCGGTTGCTTGCTGTCTCACCATTCCAGCGGTCGGCGCGAACACCACGGGCTGCCCTGTCTGCGATCCCCCGGATGCTGTTCGCGATGCCGGGACAGCTCGTGGTGTTGCCGGCAATGGTGCCGGCCATGATGCCATCGTGCATGCGACAACGCTTTCCTTTGAAGAAAGCCCGTCAGCAGATAAGTGCCATCGGAAATTCCTTTGCAGACTTCTCAGCAGCAGCCTGCCTGCGGTGTGAAAGTGTGCCGTGAGGAGAAGACGTGAAGAAGCCTTCCCGCTCCATACTTACCCTCAAAGGTGGTCATTTACATGGTCATGAGAACATGTATCACTGAGCGAGAAAGGAAAGAAAAAACTCCTCTCTTCTAATATACTACTATATGTTTATTTAATATCATAAGAATGTTTGGTGGGCCGGAAACAGCCGCTGAAGAGGCTTGACGAAGCCAACGCACCCAACAGAGGCTTGGCAGTTGTAGACGGAAACAAACAAACAAAAGCTGCGCGAAAGCTATTGCAGACAAAAAACTGAGGTTCCCCTGAGGCCCACCAATGGAACATTCGTTAAATATATTGGACAACCGAATACAGGACTGAGAACGAGCGCCTTCTATGGCTGCCGCTAAAGAAGCAAGTAGATTTATATGCTTTTTCGCATGTGATAAAGCATATTTATGCTTTTGTTTGTGTTCGTAAGAACCCAAGGAACTCAGAGAAACGCGTATTTCAATAACCAATGCGTTAGTTTTGGCAAGTGCGTTATGTATATTACAATGTCGAACATCGTGGTCATTGGGTTACAATGACAACAAAAATATGACAGTACGCGGATGTAGTGTGCTGGCGCTGCTTAGCAAAAACCAGATATTTGGCTGCAGTTACCTGCTTCTGGTATTGAGGATACACCTATATTTCTTTCTAGATGGCAGGCCCCATGTGAACGATGAAACCGCCGAGCGAATCTTCGAGCGAATAGCACAAGTGACTCCTCGCACTTTGACCTCTCTAAGAGGATGACGACTCTGCTGAAGACGTCACATTTTCTCCATCGGTGCCACTGGATGATTCAAGTTCTGAAGATGAAGACAATGAATGAAGGCTCCCCTTCGACAACAATTCCACTTCATGATAGAGTCTGTAAGCGCGACTGAACGGGGACGTAGAAAGAAACAAATACACAGAAAGCGCGACACTTTCAACTGTACATTTTATTTCCTCACGCATCGATAAATGCATACCGTACGAGCGGAAACCAGCATGACAGAAAAATAACATTCAGTGGTTCATGTCGATGAACCTTACACCTGTGCAAGGCGTGGTGAAAACATATACTGCAATCGTTATAAAGATAAAGCAAAGAATTTTTTCTCCGCTCCAGCTAACGACACTGATGGCGTGCTCACGCACTTTTCCTCTAATTTTGCAATTTCACAGGCCTCGACAATCTCCCTTGTCATCCTGCTATGAGCGCTATACAAAAAGGAAGTGCTTTCAAACATGGGTTTGCAGGATCTATTTCGGCAATGAATACGCAAATGACCCAGTTTGCTTTAGTGACGCTATATCAATTCAATTTTAGTGTCTCATTGATGAATCTGCCGTGGTGACCGACATACGTTCTTCTGCAAGAAAGTGGAATCGCATAGAACAAGTTATGAGGGCAGGTTAAAAATTGTTTGCGATGTTGAGTTGAACATGCTTTCAATTTGTTATGCTGTGGATTAACCTGTTTGCATAGCTTCCGCAGGCGCTCAGAGGGCAGACAAAACCACGTCCACTCTAATCTTAATTTTGGAGGTATTTTCTTTGACACAACTGCACAGAAATTGAGGAATAAGTAAGTCGCGTCCACAAATCTGCACACTCTGACTGAAGGGGTTCAGCAACTCACGCTTACAATACAGAAGATATATGCATGACCAGCAAAAAGGACCATGGACATACTCGGGTTTTCCGGCTTTTCGCCACTCTGAGGCAGAGGTTCTGGTCACTGATGAACCGATCACCATCATCATCATATCTTATGTCCACTGCGGGACGAAGGCGCCTCCCAGTGATCTCAAATTACGCCTGCCCTTGTACCTGCAAATTTTCTGATTTCATCAACCCACCAAGTTTTCTGTCGTCCTCGTCGGCGTTTCCCTTTTCTTGGCACCCATTCTGTAACTCTAATGGTCCACCCGTTATCCATCCTAAGCATTACGTAGCCTGCACAGCTCTATTTATTTCTATAGAAGTCTAGTAGAATATCGGCTCCCCATTTGCTCTCTGATCCACACCGTTGTCTTGCTGCCAGCGTTATGCCTAGCATTTTTCATTCCTTCACTCTTTTGCGTGCTCCTCCAAATTGTTCTCAAGCTTCTTTGGCAATCTCCAAGTGTTGTCCCCATATATTGGCACAGGCAAGATGCATTGATTGTATACGTTTCTTTTCAATGATATTGGTAAGCTCCCTGTAAGGATCTAGCAACGCCTGTTGTATGCAATCGAAGCCACATTTCTTCTTCAGTAAATTTCCCTTTAGTGATCAGGGTCTTGAGCTAGGTAAACATGCTTCTTCACGAACTCTAGAGGCTCAGTAGCGATTTTGAACTCTTTCAGCTTTGCCAGGCTATCGTACATGATCTTTGTCTTCTGCACATCATTCTTCAACACCAATCTTACTTTCCCTGTTAAGGTTCTAGATCATTTGCTGGAACTCGTGTCCAATGTTCCTGGACAGGAAAATGTCATCGGCGAACCAAAGGCTGCTGAAACATTTGCCGCTGATCCTAACTTCTATGTCTCCCCAGTTTATTGGTTCGAATACTTCGTCTAAAGATGCAGTGAACAGCATCGGAGACATTCCCTGAAACCTCTCGAAGTCTTCAGACATCTTGTATAATTGCCAGAAAGCTTTTCAAGTAAGATATTGTCTCTATCTTTGATTACATCGATTGTTATTCCGTCTTCTCCTGCCGCTATACACATGTGATGCCTGACAGGGCTATTCTATCTTCATCGCTAATTGTGGAAGAAGCTTCTGTATGCTGCTCATTGCTACTTCTTATAGTGGCAGTGGTGCTGCTGTAGGTACAGTACAGATCAGTATTGAATTCTCTGTTTTGTTTCTATATTTCAGAAATTGATAATGATATTGCCCAGCTTAACTTTCGGTGCATATATCTTGGCTTTTCCTATGTCTAGTTTTCACGTTACTGATTTCATGCTGCGTCCATCTTGTACTGTTTCCTCGGCCATCCTGACGTTATAATTTAGGATAACAGTCACTTTTTTCTTGTTGATCAGTTTTGACGGCTCCGCGAATTCTATCTTATCTCATGAGTTGTAAACTTTGTAGCTTGGTTGTTTATTTATTAGTTATTTCGTTACTTGGGAGGGCTTACCTACTCTTTGCCTATGTACCTTACCTCCCCATTGAACTTGTGCTTCTGAAGCAAACCTAGGTACTGTTTCATTTATTACCTCTATGCCATCATCAACACTCTGTTCTAAAGCTACACATGTTTTAGCGAACACCAGTAGGAATTGGTCTGCTTTCACCCTGACTACGTCTAGGTTGGCCTGTTTCTTGACCAATTTTAATCAATATTTTTTTCGTATTGAGGGAAATCCTAGCCCGCATTCGCCTATAACCACTGCTCTTTATCCTACCTAACGCTTCTACACCCTGTACTACAGTGGGATCGGCAGAGAATATGCAACGTATTTCAGTTCTTCTTTCTTCATTACGGCATCTCCAAGTCCACTTCTTGTTGCCCCGCTTCCGAAAGAATGAATTCGTTATTCGGAACTTATATATATCCGCGAACTATATCTACGTCTCTTCTCTAGCGTTGCTAGAGTCGATGACGCAGTTGCCAAGTGCTTGTTCTCCAGCCTGCTTTTTCCCTACTTTCGCATTGAAGTTGCCCTTGACTTTAGTATACTTAGTTACGCTTTTCTCCTTGCTAATTCAACATCTTCACAGAACTGTTCTGTTTTTTTATCTTCGTGATTGGAGGTTGGGGCGCAGGTTTGTAATACCTTTATTCTATACTGCATGTTTAGCGCTTATACTATTACAGCTACCCTCGCATTATTGCGGTGCACACATTGCGCGCCAACGAACTTGTCTGCTAAGGAAAGCCATGGAAAGCGCTTAACTTTCATACCATATGTCACTTAGGTCATCATCATCATCAGCCTGGTTACGCCCACTGCAGGGCAAAGGCCTCTCCCATACTTCTCCAACTACCCCGGTCATGTGCTAATTGTGGCCATGTTGTCCCTGCGAACTTCTTAATCTCATCCGCCCACCTAACTTTCTGCCGCCCTCTGCTACGCTTCCCTTCCCTTGGAATCCATTCTGTAACTCTTAATGACCATCGGTTATCTTCCCTCCTCATTACGTGTCCTGCCCATGCCCATTTATTTTTCTTGATTTCAACTAAGATATCATTAACTCGCGTTTGTTCCCTCACCCAATCTGCCCTTTTCTTATCCATTAACGTTACACCTATCATTCTTCTTTGCATAGCTCGTTGCGTCGTCCTCAATTTAAGTAGAACCCTCTTCGTAAGCCTCCATACCCTCTCGTAAGCCTCCCTTCGGCTTTGCCTCTCCAGGTCAGTGAGCATGCATTGCAGTTGGTCCCCTGAGTTACTAAGCAAGGCAATATCATCAGCGAATCGCAAGTTATTAAGGTATTCTCCATTAACTCTTATTCCCAATTCTTCCCAATCCAGGTCTCTGAATACCTCCTGTAAACACGCTGTGAATAGCATTGGAGAGATCGTATCTCCCTGCCTGACGCCTTTCTTTATTGGGATTTTATTGCTTTCTTTATGGAGGACTACAGTGGCTGTGGAGCGGCTGTAGATATTTTTCAGTATTTTTACATACGGCTCGTCTACACCCTGATTCCGCAATGCATCCATTACTGCTGAGGTTTCGACTGAATCAAACGCTTTCTCGTAATCAATGAAAGCTATATATAAAGGTTGGTTATATTCCGCACATTTTTCTATCACCTGATTGATAGTGTGAATATGGTCTATCGTTGAGTAGCCTTTACGGAATCCTGCCTGGTCCTTTGGTTGACGGAAGTCTAGGGTGTTCCTGATTCTATTTGCAATTACCTTAGTAAATACTTTGTAGGCAACGGACAGTAAGCTGATCGGTCTATAATTTTTCAAGTCCTTGGCGTCCCCTTTCTTATGGATTAGGATTATGTTAGCGTTTTTCCAAGATTCCGGTACGCTCGAAGTCATGAGGCATTGCGTATACAGGGTGGCCAGTTTCTCTAGAACAATCTGCCCACCATCCTTCAACAAATCTGCTGTTACCTGATCCTCCCCAGCTGCCTTCCCCCTTTGCATAGCCCCCAAGGCGTTCTTTACTTCTTCCGGCGTTACCTGTGGGATTTCGAATTCCTCTGGACTATTCTCTCTTACAATATCATCGTGCGTGTCACTGGTACTGTATAAATCTCTATAGAACTCCTCAGCCACTTGAACTATCTCATCCATGTTAGTAATGATATTGCCGGCTTGGTCTCTTAGCGCATACATCTGATTCTTGCCAATTCCTAGTTTCTTCTTCACTGCTTTTAGGCTTCCTCCGTTCCTGAGAGCATGTTCAATTCTATCCATATTATACTTCCTTATGTCAGCTGTCTTACGTTTGTTGAATAACTTAGAAAGCTCTGCCAGTTCTATTCTAGCTGTAGGGTTAGAGTCTTTCATGCATTGGCGTTTCTTGATCAGATCTTTCGTCTCCTGCGATAGCTTACTGGTATCCTGTCTAACGGAGTTACCACCGACTTCTATTGCACACTCCATAATGATGCCCACAAGATCGTCGTTCATTGCTTCAACACTAAGGTCCTCTTCCTGAGTTAAAGCCGAATACCTGTTCTGTAGCTTGATCTGGAATTCCTCTATTTCCTCTATGTGGACGTGCTCAGCAAGGTGCGCTGCAGTGACCATAGGATGGTAAGAACTCGAATTAGCCTAGACCTGAGGAGGGAACGGAAGAAACTAGTACACAAGAAGTCACTTAGGTATCTTCGATCTTTCTTTTGTGGGGTGGAGCGCCAAAGGTCATTTTTCGCAACCTTTACCAAGAATAGGAAAAGATCAATTCCCGTTTGAATAGAAAAATGGGGATCGCTTTAGCCAATAAGATACACCAATTTTCGTCAGCGAGGTCGTCTTCATTCATGTTCTGCACCTTTGATGAGCACCTCTCCCTGCTTGACCATTTTTAGCTGACAAGAAGAGTGCACACAATGCGCGCTAACAATCGTGTGTGCTATTACATGCCTGTGCGTCACGGATTAACTTTTAAACATTAGGTCAAATTTGCATCTTCGATCTTTTTTTTTTCTTTTTGAGGGGTGGTGTTCTTAGGGTCATTTTTCGCAACCTTTCCCAAGAATAACAAAAACATAAATTACCATTCGATAGAAAAACGGGGGTCACATTAGTCAATGCAATAGACCACCTTTTCGTCAGCGGGGAAATCTCCATTCATGTTCTGTCCATTCAAAGGGCACCTCTCTAACCATGGCGATTTTAAGCGGACAACAGTGCACACAATGCGCGCTAGCTATCATGTCTGCTAAATATTACGTACCGGCACGCCACGGAAAGCACTTAACATTCAAACCTTCGTTCACTTACGCATCTTTGATCTTTTTTTTGTGGGGTGGCTCGCCAAAGGTCATTTTTCGAATCATTTAGCCAGGAATAAAAACGATAAATTAACGTTGATAAGAAAAAACGGGGATAGATTTAACTGATAGGATTGACCTCCTTTCCTTGAGCGGGGACATCTCAATTCATGTTGTTTTCAATTAAAGGGCACATCTCCATCGCTGGCACTTTTGAGCGCACAAGAGTGCATGCAATGCGCACTAACGATCGTGTCTACTAAGTATTACATGCTTGCACGCCACGGAAAGCGCATAACTTTCAAACACTGGATCACTTGCACATCTTCGATATTTTTTTGTGTGTGGGGTGGCGCACCAAGGGTCATTTTTCGGAATCTTTAGCCAAGAATACTAAAGATAAATTCACGTTGATGAGAAAATTACGGATATCTTTAGCCAATAGGATCGACCGCCTTTTCTTCAGCAGTGACATCTCACTTCATGTTCTCTGCATTTAAAAGGCGTCTCTCCATCACTGGCAATTTTGAGCGCACAAGAAAAGTGCACGCAATGCGCTATAACAATCGTGTCTGCTAATTATAATATGCCGGCAAGCCACAGAAAGCGCTTAACTTTCAACCATCGGGTCACTTATGCATCATCGCTATTTCTTTTTTTGTCGGGTGGCGCCCCAAAGGTCATTTTTCGGAAGCTTTATCAAACAATAACAAAGATAAATTCACGTCCATGAGAAAAATAGGGATAGCTTTAGCCAATAGGATGGACAGCCTTTTCTTCAGTAGCGACATCTCAATTGATGTTCTCTCCACCTAAATGGCACCTATCCATCGCTGGCACTTTTGAGCGCACAAGATGGTGATGTGTGGTGTTTTATGGCGCAAGGGCCAGGTTTAGCCAAAGAGCGCCATGACAAGTGATAATGTTGACGAAGTATTATTGGTGGCGTGCACAATGAATTCCTCATGGTAGATGTCACATGGTTGTAAAAGGGCCTAAAATCTGTAGCTGTAAGTGGCGTAGAATATATAGTTGATAAAATAATGACGGTGACTAGGCAGTGATGTGGGCTATGGCAATGGGCTTCCGTTAAAACATTATGCAGTAAAACATAACACTGACACCAGAGTTTCAAGCAAGCCCTTGGATGCAGGGCTGTTAGTCATGTGCTAAAAATTGCCTGGCCAAATGATTTTCAGGGTGTCGGTTTCGGCTAAAAAATCTAAGACTATGTGCAGTTTAAAAAATGGTTCGTCACTAAGAAAAAACGCAGGATGGAGAGGTATATTTTCCCGATACGCAGAAGGGAAATGCTTTTTCCTCGCTGTTTCTATTGCAGGGCACTGGATAAGAACATGGAGGACAGTCAGGCTATCGCCGCACCTACTACAAGTAGGAAGATCCCCGCCAGTCAAGAGGTAGGAGTGAGTACTGTAAGTGTGTCCTATTCTTAATCGGCAAAGAAGTACTTCCTTGTACCGTGCTGTTTTGTCACTTATCCAGTTCCGCAATTTTGGTTTTATAATGTGTAACTTATTCAATGTTTGTGTATCCCACTCTTCTTGCCAATGATTCCTCAATTTACGGCGCAGAAAGGGCTTCAGGTCTGTGGAAGGAATCGGGATATTTCCATCTGTGTTGCTAAAACTCACTGACGTAGCATTTTCGTCAGCAGCTACGTTGCCTTTTATGCCTTTATGGCCAGGTACCCAGCATAGTATAATCGCTTGGTTGCACATATATGAGGAGCATAACAAGCTATATAGCTCATTCAAAACGGAGTTCTTATGCTTTCATAAGCTAATTAGGGCTCTCACTACACTTATTGAGTCTGTGAAGATAATAGCCTTAGCTACATTTGTGAGCCGCATGTGTTGAATAGCCGTAACAATAGCGTATGCTTCCGCTGTAAAGACACTGGTGTATGGGTTTAGTGGTCCAGATGTTGAAAGTGAGGCTCCCAAAGCTGCGTAAGCAACACAAGCTGGAGACTTCGAAGCATCTGTGTAAAATTCATCACATGAGTACTTCTCCTTAAGTTCCAGAAGATGTGAATATATGTGTGCCTCCGGGGTTCGTTTCGATATTTCTGAGAAAGAGATGTCGCATTTGATAGTCTGCCACTCCCAAGGCGGTGGAAGCCGTGTAGGAGCCATTAGGACATTGTGTAAAATAGGGACCCCTGTTTTTTCTGAGAGTGCTTCCAACCGGAGGGACAGAGGAGGTCTAGTGGCTGGGCGGTTAAGAAACAGCCTAGCAGTGGACAAGTCGCATATACTGGAATGACAAGGATGTTTAACATCTGAGTTAACTTTTAGGGCGTAGGAGAAAGTTAAATATGTCCTTTGGTAGTGCAATGACCATTCGTTTCATTCGACGTAGAGGCTTTGCACAGGGCTAGTCCTAAAGCGCCTGTAACAAGGCGGATACCTAAGTGGTGAATAGGATCAAGCATTTTAAAAGCACTAGGTCCGGCAGAATTATAGACTTTTGCTCCGTAGTCAAGGCGTGTTATTATTAGACTTTTGTAGAGCTTTAAAAGCACCGCATGTCGCTTCCCCAAGATGTACGTGACAAGAGCTTCAGCAGGTTCATAGACTTGAGGCACTTTGATTTCAGATACTTCAAGTGTGGTGCGCAAGTCAGCTTACGGTCTCACAGGATTCCTAGAAATTTGTGTTCATGGCTCACAGATAGCCGTTCTCCATTTAGATATATTGCGGGGTCCGCCATTATGCCTCCCTTGTTAGAAAATAGGACGCATGTGCTTTTTTGTGGGTTTAGTTTGAAACCGTTTTCGTCCGCCCACTTAGATAATTAATTTATGCAAAGCTGTACTTGTCGCTCGCAGATACTTAAGTTACATGATTTGAAACCTATCTGGATGTCATCCACATATACGGAATAAAACATAGTATGTGGTATGTCAGTCTGGATCGCCTTCATTTTGACAATAAAAAGAGTGCAGCTCAGCACTCCACCTTGCGGAACACCAGCCTCTGGTGTAAGTGGACGAGAGAGAACGTTACCAACTCTAACACGGAACGTGCGATTGGAGAGGTAACTCTGAATCACGTTCAGCAAGTTGCCTCGAACTCCCATTTCAGACAGGTCACAGAGGATTCCATAGCGCCAGGTTGTGTCGTATGCCTTTTCCATATCTAAAAATACTGATAGAAAAAATTGTTTGTGGACAAAGGCATCTCGGATATTTGTCTCGAAGCGGACAAGGTGATCTGTTGTGGATCTACTCTCCCTAAAACCGCATTGAAAGGGATCGCGTATCTTGTTGCTTTCAATTAAATGGATGAGGCAACGGTTAATCATTTTCTCAAATAATTTGCATAGACAACTTGTCAGAGCTATAGGCCTATAACTGTTGGGTGAGGAAGGGTCCTTGCCCTCTTTGAGAATGGCGATTAAGATTGCTTCTTTCCAGGCAGAAGGAATGTAGCCAGCAGAGAACATGGAATTGAAGAGTGACAGTAGTGTTTTATGGGTTGCATGGTGTAAGTGTCTGATCATCTCATACATAATTCTGTCACTTCCTGGGCGGACTTGTTGCACCAGTTCAGTGAGGCCTGGAACTCAGCCATACTAAATGGACGATTGTATGCTTCATTTAATGTGCTTTTCCGACCCAAATGCAGCTGTTCTGCTAGTCGCTGGTATTTTAGGAATGTTTTTGCGTAATGAGATGTACTGGAAATGTGCTCGAAATGAGCTCCTAGACAATCAGCTTGGTCCTCAAGAGTGTCTGCTTGTGTGTTTACTAATGGTAGAGGATGAGTTTCGTGGCCTTTTAATTTGTTTACCCTGTTCCAGGCTTTTCTTTCGTCTGTATAAGAGTTAATTCCGGAAATGTATTTTTGCAGCTATCCCTTTTGGCACGGCGGCGCGTTCTTCTGCCTTCTGATTTGATGTTCTTAAAGCTGATAAGGTTTTCGATAGTAGGAGAGTCACGGAGCTGATTCTAAGCCTTATTCTGTTTCGTTCGTGCTTCCTTACATTCATCATTCCACCAGGGAACACGCTGTTTATTAGGCGATGCATTTGTTTGTGGGATACATATGAACGCCACGTCGACAAAATTGCGGTTAAATATGACACTGCATCGCCGATACTAAGCGCACGAATATCATCCCAGGTCATATATGTCAGCTCTCCGTATCGCTGCCAGTTCTCTGAGTCGGCTTTCCACTAGGGTACATGTGGATAACATCCGTCCCGTTTCTTTAATTTTAATATAATCGGGAAATGATCACTCCCGTATGGGTCCTTATGTACTTTCCACTCCAAGTACAGAACGACTGTACTTGAAACAATGGATAAATCTATGGAGGAAAATGTCTTGTGCGCAACGCTGTAAAAAGTTGGCTCCTTATTTAGCAAGCATGCAACCGTACTGAAGAGGAAGTTTTCAATCAGAGGCCCTCTGGCATCACACCTACAGTCGCCCCACAAGGTATGATGGGCGTTTAGATCTCCAACGACAATGTATGGTTCCGGGACTTGCGCAATAAAACTATCGAATTCAAGTTTGGAGAGTTGACAGTTGGGAGGAATGTATAAATATGCAATTGTCAGCAGCTTACTAAAAAAGCACTGCTCTGACTGCAGCTGCCTCTAGGGGCGTTTTAAGGGGTAACTGCCGGCAAGCAACACACTTATCTACTATTACTGCCACACCGCCCGACGAGGCAAGGGCCTCGTTGCGGTCTTTCCGGAAAATGGCATACTGTCAAAGAAACTTTGCTTGTGAATATTTAAGATGTGTTTCTTGGACACACAGCACCTCTGGGGTGTACCGATGTAAAAGTTCCTTAATGTCGTCTAGGTTGTGGGGTAAACCCCTCACATTCCATTGTATTATCTGTGTATCCATAATGTATGTGTTTTGTGCTGTGTGTCAAAGAAATATAGATTAGATTATCTCACGGGAACTTTCCAGGCCCCGTGAAACGAGATCTCTCTACCTTCCGGACGCGCTCGAGGGAGTTGCGCCGTTCCTTGGGCGTCTGATACGCCAGATTTGTGTTCGTATCCATCACCTCGTCTGAGGCGGTGGATAGCGCCTGCGCAGCGGGCACGTTCGCGGGTGTGGTGGGCCTATCTGCACGCGCAGTGGCCCTGGGTTCAACAGGCCTGAGGTTCTGCTGATCCTCCTTTGAGGGGGCCTGAACAGCGCTGGCTGTTCCGGCCGGGGGAGGGGAGGGGGGCTGGTGGCGTGACGGCCGTCACACTCCGCGTGACTTGGGCGGCCGCCGAAAGATGTAGCGCTGCCCCCCGGCGCGCCACATCGGTGTAAGACGGACTAGATTGGTTCATCAAGAAGCGCTTGAGCGCCTCTTTGAAGGAAAGGTTCAGTTTGATTTTGATTTCGATTATTTGTTTTTCTTTTTTCCAGGATGGGCAAGAACGGGTGTACGCTGGGTGATCGCCGTCACAGTAAGCACAATGGGTGGTGGAAGTGCAAGTGTCAGATGAGTGCTCGTTTGATGCAGATTTTGCACAAGTAGTGCGCCCTCGGCAGCTTTGTGAACCGTGCCCGAACCGCTGACACTTGAAGCATCGGCGTGGGTTAGGAATGTATGGCCTTACACGGAGTTTACAGTATCCTGTTTCTATTGAGTCTGGTAAGTTGCTAGTTCCAAAGGTTAAGATTATGTGTTTTGTGGGTATTTCCTTGCCGTCCCGCCTAATCGTTATTCTCTGGACCTTTACTACATTTTGATCTTGCCATCCCTCAAGTAGCTCACTTTCACTAAGATCGAGCAGGTCATCTTCAGAGATGACACCGCGGACAGTGTTCAAAGATCTGTGTGGGCCTACTGAAACTGGAATGTCCCCAAACGCAATTAGTTTTGACAATTTACTGTACTGTGTCTTGTCACGAAGTTCAAGAAGAAGGTCGCCGCTTCCCATTTTAGTTACTTTGTAACCTGGGCCGATGGAGTTTGCCAATGATTTTGCCACAACAAAAAGATATTGTTCGGACTGTCTTGCTTTCATGTTGACTGTGAATGACATGGTATTTTAGGAATGTTTCTTTGTGACTCATGAAGAAGTTGAAGGAAACTTCGGTGCGCCTCCTCTTGAAGGAGCGATCAGGGAGTGGATGGAAATTTGATTCCATAAGTAATAATAATATTCGGCAGGGATGGCCGCCACCCACCATGGAGCCCAACCAGGGGACGACACAGGACGGGAAGTATCCAGCTCTGCGCACGCCAGCGGTACATCCCCACTATAACCAAATACCTATACCCGAGGTTGGGCATGATGCACAGGGTTAACCCTTGCCGCAAGAAAATGCGGATGTAATAAGAAGTGAAGGGGAGACAGGAAAGATAGAAAAGTGGGAGAGAAAGATGAAGAATGGAGAGGAGGACAGGAAAAGGCGACTGCTGATTTACACCAGGTGGGTCAGTCTGGAGGGGCTGTCTATGTGAAGCAGAGGCCAAAGAGGTGTGTTGCCTCCGCCGGGGGGCCTTAAAGGTCCTAACACGCGGCATCGGCTGAAACCCCAGGATCCCCCTTTCCCCAGGCACGGCTAAGCCGCGCATGGCTACACGCGGGAGGTTCCAACCCTCGTGTGCTCGGGTACGTGGTGTCGCAACACACCAAACGCCTGCTGGCGCAGATGCCCCTGCGGGGTTGAGCGCACAAGACGAGTGCATGCAATACTCGCTAACGATCGTGTCTGCTAAGTATTACGTGCCGCCACGCCACAAAATGTGCTTAACTCTCAAACATTGGGCCACCTATAGATCTTCGATATGTTTATTTTGTTGGGTGGCCCACCAAAGGTCATTTTTTGGAAGCTTCAACCAAGAATATAAAACATAAATTCACGTTGATGAGAAAAATGGGAATACCTTCAGCCAATAGGGTAGACCGCCTTTTCTTCAGCAGCCACATCTCAATTCATGTTCTCTCCATTTAAAGGGCACCTCTCCATCGCTGACAATATTGAGCACACAAGAAGAGTGCACGCCATGCGGTATAGCAATCGTGTCTGCTAAGTATTCTATTCCGGCAAGCCACGGAAAGTGCTTAAGTTTCATAGATCGCTTCACTTATGCATCTTCGATATATTTTTTGTCGGGTGGCACACCAAAGGTCTTTTTTGGGAAGCTTTAACAAAGAATAACAAAGATCAATTCACGTTGATGAGAAAAATGGGGACAGCATTAGCCAATAGGATGGACCGACTTTTCTTCAGCAGCGACATCTCAATTCATGTTCTCTCCATTTAATGGGCACTTATCCATCTGTGGCACTTTTGAGCGCACAAGAAGAGTGCACGCAATTCTCGCTAACGATCGTGTCTGCTAAGTATTATATGCCAGCACGCCACGGAAAGGGCTTAACTTTCAAACATTGGGTCACTTATGCATCTACGATAGTTTTAATTTGTTGGGTGTCGCACCAAAGGCCATTTTTCGGAAGCTCTCACCAAGAATAAAAAAGATAAATTCACGTTGATGCAAAAACTGGGGATAGGTTTAGCCAATGGGATGGATACCCTTTTCTTCAGCAGCGACATCTCGATTCATGTTTTCTCCATTTAAAGAGACATCTCCATCGCTGGTAATTTTCAGCGCACAAGAAGAGTGCACGCAATGTGCGCTAACAATCGTGTCTGCTAAGTATTCTATGACGGCGCGCCACGGAAAGTGCTTAATTTTCAATCATTGGGTCACTTATGGATCTTCGATATTTTTATTTTGTGGGGTGGCACACCAAAGGTCATTATTCGGAAGCTTTAGCCAAGAATGAAAAAGATAAATTCACATTGATGAGATAAGTGCAAATAGCTTTAGCCAGTAGGATGAACCGCCATTTCTTCAGCAGCGACATCTCAATTCATGTTCTCTCCACTTAAAGGGCACCTATCCATCTCTGGTAGTTTTCAGCGCACAAGAAGAGTGCACGCAATGCGCGCCAACGATCGTTTCTGCTAAGTATTACATGCCGCCACGCCACGGAAACGCTTAAATTTCAAACATCGGATCACTTATGCATCTTCGATAATTTTTTTTGTCGGGTGGTGCCACAAAGTTCATCTTTTGGAAGCTTCAACCAAGAAAAAAAACATAAATTCACGTTGATGAGAAAAATGGGGATACCTTTAGTCAATAGGATAGACCGCCTTTTCTTCAGCAGCCATATCTCACTTCATGTTCTTTCCATTTAAAGGGCACCTCTCCATTGCTGCCTCGCAGGGGCGTCTGCGTCAGCAGGCGCTTGGTGTCTTACGACACCACGTACCCGAGTACACGCGGTTCGGACCCTCCCGCGTGTAGCCGTGCGCGGCTTAGCCGTGTGTGGGGAAAAGGGGATCCTTGGGGTGAGCCAATGCTGGGTGCTTGGACCTTTAAGGCCCCCCGGCGGAGGCAACACAGCTCTCCGGCCTCGGCTTCACATAGACGGCACCTCCAGACTGACCCACCTGGAGGAAATCGGCAGTCGCCTTTTCCTCTCTCTCTCTCTTCCTACAACCTTCGTCTTTCCCTTAGTTTCCACCTTTTCTGTCTCCTTCTCACTTCTATTTACTTCCTTCTTCTTGGTCGCAAGGGTTAACCCTGTATGGCTATCCAACCTTGGGTGCACCATATTTGGTTATAGTAGCGGCGTACGACATGCGTCGTGCAGACTTGTATGCAAGCCCTGCCGCGTCCCCTCGTTGGGCTCTGTGGTGGGCGGTCGGCGCTGTTGCCGAATTTTTATATATTTTCATGGAAACTGCTTTCCCCAAACTTCCTGATCGCCCTCATAAACAAGGGTGCACCGAAGATGTCTTCAAGTTTTTTGGCCATCGTACACAGAACTTCCCCGCTTTCATGTCATCCACTCTGATAAGCCTGAGAAGACGGTAAGAATGATCTCACCTTTCGTTGTTTCGAAATTTCTGACAGAAGTTTTCGGTCCCGGATATAAAGCATCGAAAATGGCTAGCGGTGATCTTCTCCTAGAGCTCCGCGATCAGAAACAATATGAAAAACTGTACAAACTTGAATATATTGGGGGTGTTCCAGTCACAGTGACCCCACTCCGTACCATGAATACTACCCGTGACGTTGTATCGGATGCTTATCTGCTAGAATTGTCTGAAGCTGAACTTTAGAGGGTTGAAATGATCAGAACGTGATCAATGTTAAGAGAAATAAAATAAGACGTGACGGAAAAGAAATCAATACCATGCCCCTTCACTTCACTTCACTTTATTTCCTTAAAGACTCCACAAGGGGGTGTTACATAAGGGGTGGGTTGTATAGAGATGCTACAAATGCCACACGTTTTTAACAAGACAGGTATATAGATAAAATTTGAATAAAACGTGATGGACAGGTGATTGAAACAATGTCGTGGGGAAGGCCATTCCATTCTGAAGCTGCGCGGCAAAAAATGATGCAGAAAAAGTTGTGGTGCCAGAACGGGGTGGGGTGACTTGAAGTGGATGGCCCGTGCGGGGGGATGTGCGAGCGGCGGGAGCGATGTAAGGTCGGTGGCTGAAGGGACTGCTATAAAACTTGTGGTAAACTGATAGTGTGGCGTCCCTGCGGCGAGACGAAAGAGTGGGCAGACCAGAGTCATTCTTAAGGGATTCACGCTGACATCATATGAATAAGAAGAATGAATGAAGCGAGCAGCACGATTTTGCACTGCTTCGATAGCGTTAATCAAATAAACTTGGTGAGGGCTCCAGATTGGTGATGCGTACTCAAGTTTGGGTCGAATTATCGATTGGTAAGCCAAAAGTCTTACGTGGCAGGGTGAGTGACGCAGATGACGTTTTAGAAATCCTAATGATCGGTTAGCCGATGAAATGGTATTCGTGACATGGGTGCGCCAGGAAAGATCAGGGGTTAGTGTTACACCAAGGTATATATATGATTCACTTGTTTCAACTGGTATGTTAGCGATTTTATAGGGAAATTGGAGCGGGTTTTTGTGGCGGTGGAAGGAAACTAATTTACATTTGTTAGGATTAAGGGTCATTAGCCAGCGGTTACACCAGTCGAACACTTTATTAAGATCATTCTGTAGGGCTGTTTGGTCAGATATGTTAGTTATTTTGAGATAGATAACAGAGTCGTCAGCGAACATGCGGATGTTACATGATAAATTACTAGGCAAGTCGTTGATATATATTAGAAATAAAAGTGGGCCGAAGACAGATCCCTGCGGCACGCCGGACGTTACAGGGAGTGAGTCAGACTTGACATTGTTAAGGGAAACAAACTGAGAGCGGTTAGTCAGAAATTGGGCGATCCAGTTTAGAACGTCGTGTGGCAGATTTAGTTGAGAGAGCTTCATTAGTAGACGCTTGTGTGGTACTTTATCAAAAGCCTTGATGAAGTCAAGAAAAATAGCATCTGTTTGTAGGTTAGTGTCGAGGTTAGCATTCAGGTCGTGAAGAAAAAGGGCTAGTTGGGATTCGCATGAGAGAACTATTCGAAATGCGTGTTGAGAGGGGTTAAAAAAGCTGTTAGAAACAAGGAACTGCATGACCTGAGAGTATATGATATGTTCCGTGAGTTTGCAGCACACACTGGTTAGAGATATGGGGCGGTAATTTAACGGACAGCCTCTGTTGCCTGCTTTGCCAACTGGAATGACCTTCCCACACTTCCAGCCGTAAAGGAGAATTCCTGAGGAGAGTGACTGCGAAAACAGTAACAGTAAAAATTCGGCATATATGTGCTTAGTGTTGTTTAAGAGCTTGGAATTTATTTCGTCTGTACCAGTAGAAGATGACAATTTTTTTTTTCAATTAAGGACGTGATACCAGAGAAACTGATGCTTATAGGTGGCATTTCAGGTAAACTAGCGGAAAACAGTTCTGTTTCAGTAGGGTTAGGTTCATTTGTAAAGACAGACGAAAAGGCTATATTAAATATATTCGCACTTTCTGAACAACTTGCTTCTTGACCAGATTGATTAGTAAGGATAACAGGAGGGGTGTCATGTGGGTTTAGAATTTTCCAGAAACGTTTACTTACACTAATACTTACATTTGGCTCAAGCAACCTACCCGAGACTATCGAGACAGGGTATGTTAAAATCCGTCCATTCGCGAGCGTCCATTCCAAATCCCCTACGATGCTTTAACTGCCAGTGATTCGGCCACAGCTCACAGAACTGCCGAGGCCGTCAGACATGTGCAAAATGTTGTTCCCGTGACCATGCCTCTGAAACGTGCGAAAACGCTCCACACTGCGTGAACTGTGATGGCGTGCATGCCGCATACTCACGGCCATGACCGTCTTGAAAGAAAGAAAAAGAAATAGTTACTATCAAAGTAAAAGAAAACATATCATTCAAAGAGGCACGCAGGCGGGTTGCATACCTTCCTAAGGCCTGCTTTGCCGAAGTGGCGCGTCAGGGGGCTGCGTCACAACGGCCTCCGGCGGCTGTCCGTCCCACAAGCCGTGAGTCGGCAGTTACGCCATCTGCCCCCGCGGCGGTTGCAGCTAGCGCTAATCAGTCTACGCAGCAAACGGGGCCACCGACCCCGAAGGTGGGCACAGCTGAGGCTGCCCCAACCTCCCCAGCCCCTTCCAGCGCTGGCAACAGCCGGCGCAGCCAAATCCCCCAGGGAGCCCCTTCGACCTCCGGGCTGGTGGATGCAGCTCTTGCCCTCCAAGGCGGGACTCTCTCTTGTAACTTCTCGCTCGCAAGAGCACGTGTCCGGCGCCTCACAAGAGGCAATGGACATTACACCTGTCCTCAAGGCGCACCAAACGCATAAGGAGCGGCGAGGCTCCCTCGAACGCTCCAGAAAGGGCACAACCCCCGTCACAGGGCCTCGAAAGAGCTCTGTAACCTAAGGCATCACCTCCGTTTCCATACGCACAGCACTTATTTACATTCAATATGGATACACAAATTATTCAATGGAACGTCAGAAGTCTTAGGAACCTTGATGACGTACAAGAGCTTATCCAAAAACACAATCCAAAAGTGCTGTGTTTACAGGAAACACACTTAAAATCCAAACACACAAACTTTCTCCGAACGTATGTTACGTTTCGCAAAGATCGCGATGATGCTCTCGCATCATCTGGCGGTGTGGCAATTGTTATTCAGAAAGGCATAGAGTGTCAACGTTTGCAGCTACAAACGCCCTTTGAAGCAGTGGCGGTTCGTGCTATTCTTCTTAACAAATTTATCACTGTGTGCTCGCTCTACATACCCCCACATTACAAGTTAACTAAATATGAATTTCAGTCCTTCATAGATGAATTGCCAGAACCTTATATTGTTCTTGGCGATTTCAATGCACACAACTATCTGTGGGGCGACCCTCGTATAGATGCGCGAGGATGTCTTGTCGAACAGTTCCTTATTTCTTCTGGTGCGTGTTGGTTGAATAAGAAGGAACACACATATTACTCTCTTGCAAACAGAACCTATTCTTCCATAGACCTTAGCATGGTCTCCCCGTCTGTACTGCCTGAACTTGAATGGGAAGTTACCGACAACCCTTACGGCAGCGACCACTTCCCTATACTGCTAAGATCACCTAAAGAAAACGAATATCCAACACACGCTCCTAGGTGGAAGTTTGAGACAGCTGATTGGGAGAAATTTCGATCTTTTACTAGTATCTCATGGGCTGACCTGTCTTCGTTAGGAATTGATGCTGCAGTCAAGTTCTTTACACCCTTCATAATTGATGTCGCATCTAAATGCATATCAGAAGTAAAAGGCTTTGCCTGCAAACGGCGTGTCCCGTGGTGGAACGACGATTGTAGGATCGCTAGTAAAGAAAAGAACAGGGCGTGGGGGTTGCTACGCGCTTCTCCCACTGCGGAGAATCTTAGCAACTTTAAAAAAGTAAAATTCCAAGGCAGGCGAACCCGCCGACAGGCCAGACGAGAAAGTTGGCAGAAGTTTCTATCCGGTATCAACTCGTTCACTGATGAGGCCAAAGCCTGGAACAGGGTCAATAGTATAAGAGGGCGACAAGCATATTCACTCCCTTTGGTAAACACACAAGGCGATACCCTACAAGATCAGGCGGACTCACTTGGGGAGCACTTTGAGAGCGTGTCAAGTGCCAACCATTACTCGCAATCATTTCTGAAATATAAACAAATAGAAGAATGTAAGCCACTCATAAGAAAATGTCAACACAATGAACCATACAACTCTCCTTTTATTATTATTATTATTAGTATTGCCGAGTTGAGAGCTACCTTGAGTGAACGCAAGAGCTCTGCACCGCGATCTGACAGAATCATGTATGCAATGATCAAAAACTTACATAAAGACACCCAAGTTACACTAGTCACAATTTTCAACACCATTTGGGCTGCGGGATACCTCCCGACTGCATGGAAAGAAGCCATTGTGATCCCGGTTTTGAAACAATGCAAAGATCCTTCCTCAGTGCCAAGTTACCGCCCGATAGCCCTGACAAGTTGCCTTTGTAAGGTATTTGAAAAAAATGATCAATCGCCGTCCCGTACATCTCCTTGAGTCCAGTAAAATGCTTGACCCATTTCAATGTGGTTTTCGGGAAGGGCGATCTACAACCGACCATCTTGTGCGCATCGAAGAGAGCATTCGCAATGCCTTCGTGCACAAGCAATCTTTCTTATCTGTATTTCTGGATATGGAAAAAGCGTACGACACAACCTGGCGGTACGGAATCCTGCGCATCTTTCCGGGCTAGGTATCCGCGGCAATATGTTAAATACTATACACAGCTACCTAGAGAACCGCACATTCCGAGTGAGAATAGGTCCTGCACTGTCGCGTACATTTATACAGGAAACTTGGGTACCCCTGGGTGGCCTACTCAGCTGCATGCTCTTTGTCGTAAAGATTAACACGCTTCGTGCATCTTTGCCATCAACAATTTTCCATTCCGTCTACGTAGACGATATACAAATAGGTTTCAAATCCTGCAACCTCACCGTCTGCGACAGACAGGTAGAGCATGGTATGAACAAGGTGTCACAGTGGGTAGAGAAAAATGGATTTAAAATAAATCCTTAAAAGAGTTCTTGTGTTCTGTTTACAAGAAAGATAGGCCTGCTTCCGGATACTTGCTTAGAACTGTGTGGACAACATATAACTGTAAACAAGGTACACAAATTTCTAAGTGTTATACTTGACAGTAGACTCACTTTCATCCCACACATTAAACATCTTAAAGAAAATGTCTGAAAACAATGAACCTAATGAAACTTCTATCGAAGACTACGTGGGGTAGTGACAGGACGTGCCTAATGAATCTCTGTAAGAGCCTGATTCGGTCACGATTAGAGTATGGTGCCGTGATCTATCATTCTACCGCCCCGAGCGCGCTAAAGGTGCTAGATCCGGTCCACCATATGGGAATCCGCTTAGCCACGGGTGCTTTCAGAACAAGTCCCATTGAAGTTCATACGTAGAATCAAATGAGTGGTCACTTCATCTGCAGAGAACATACATCAGCAAAACATATTTTCTGAAAGTGCACTCTAATCCTCAACATCCGTGTTTTAATACCGTTAATGATATGACACATTCTACACTCTTTCGCAATCGTCCCTCCGTGAGACAACCTTTCTCGCTGCGTGTGAGGGAGCTTAGTGAAGAAATGCCTGTCCCACTCTTCGAGTTTCGCCTAATGCATCCAGCCAAGCTGCTACCTCTTTGAGAGTGGCAGCTGGTACAATGTGATATATATTTCCTACAAGTTACAAAGGAAGCTCCAGATATCGAAATCCGAATGCATTTCTTGGAACTCAAGTACAAGCACTCCTGCACGGAGTTCTACACAGACGCATCGAAGTCACACGACGGGGTGTCCTACGCAGCCGTCGGTCCATCCTTCTCGGAATCCGACGTACTGCATCCGGAAACAAGTATCCTTACGGCTGAGGCCTACGCACTGTTGTCGGCTGTAAAGTATACAAAGAAATCAAAACTCTAGAAATCAGTTATATATACAGACTCCCTAAGTGCTGTGAAGGCCTTAATGTCATTTTCTAAGCACAAAAATCCAGTAATCAAAGAACTATATTCCGTCCTGTGTAAAACGTATATATGTAACCAGCATGTCATCATATCCTGGGTGCCGGGTAATAGGAGCATCGAAGGCAATGTTCTGGCGGACCAGATGGCCACACCAATTCCATCGTATTCTGCAAATCCTACCGCTGCAGTCCCTGTAACAGATCTGAGGCCCTTCTTGCGCAGAAAATTGCGAAACTATTGGAAACGCTCGTGGGACCTGGAAACAAATAATAAACTGCACGTAATAAAGCCACAATTAGGGTTCTGGCCTTCTGCAACAATATCAGGCCGAACAGATGTCCTATTCTGCCGTCTAAGAATAGGACACACATTTGGCTCCCACAATTTTTTACTTTCTGGAAATGAGCCCCCAACCTGTGGGAGATGCGGGGAGAGGCTGACCGTCCTCCATGTCCTCCTGGAGTGTCGGAAAGCCGAATCAGACAGAAAGAAACATTTTCTGTTACCATACCGGCAGCACATTCCCCTTCATCCTCTAATGTTACTCGGCCCAGAACCACTCTTTGACACTTACGCAGTCCTAGACTTCCTAAAAGATGTTGTGTTTCATGTAATTAGACGTATACGTTCATAGCGTCTCCTCTCTCCAGAGGATGCCGCTGTGATAGCTATTCCGTATAGCACATGCCTCTCGGCCCTTGCGTTTCAAGGGCTCTGGCGAGGCAGTAGTGCTCTTAGACAATTTGAGCATCTCGCATATATTATATAATGCATCATTCTTTTCTAATGCATTTTATGATCATAGTACATGTCATTAATCATTGCCATAATCTTATTACGTGTAATTTTTATGCAGTTTACACAAAGTCTTTTAGGCCCCTTTAGAGCCACGTCACATTGAATTCACAGACCCCATCAGACATCGACATATTCATTACCACGAGCATGGCGCTCTTTGGCCATACCTGGCCCTTCCGCCATTAAACCTCAAGTATCATCATCATCATCTCCATCGCTGACAATATTGAGCACACAAGACGAGTGCACGCAATGCGGAATAACAATCGTGTCTGCTAAGTATTCTATCCCGGCAAGCCACGGAAAGTGCTTAACTTCCAAACTACGCGTCACTTATGCATCTTCGATATATTTCTTTTGTCGGGTGGCGCAACAAAGCTCATTTTTGGGAAGCTTTAACAAAGAGTAACAAAGGTTAACTCACGGTAATGAGAAAAATGGGGACAGCATTAGCCAATAGGATGGACCGACATTTCATCAGCAGCGACATCTTAATTCATGTTCTCTCCACACAAAGGGCACCTATCCATCGCTCGCAATTTTCAGCGCACAAAAAGAGTGCACGCAATGCGCGCTAACGATCGTTTCTGAAGAGTATTCTATGCCGGCGCGCCACGGAAGGTGCTTAACTTTCAAATATTGGGTCACTTGTGCATCTTCGATATTTTTATTTTGTGGGGTAGCGCACCGAATTTCATTTTCGGAAGCTTTAGCCCAGATAAAAAAAGATAAATTCACGTTGATGAGAAAAATGGGGATAGCTTTAGCCAATCGGATGGACACCCTTTTCTTCTGCAGCGACATATCAATTCATGTCCTCTCTATTTTAAGGACACCTCTCTATCGCTGGCACTTTTCAGCGCACAAGAAGAGTGCACGCAATGCGCTAACGATCGTGTCTGCTAAGTATTCTATGCCGGCGCGCCATGGAAAGTCCTTAACTTTCAAACATTGGGTCACTTGCGCATCTTCCAAATATTTTTTGTTTTGCGGTGGCGCAGCAAAGGTCATTTTTCGGGAGCGTTAGCCAAGAATAAAGAAGAGAAATTCACGTTGATGCGAAGAATGGGGATAGCTTTAGCCAATAGGATGGACACCCTTTTCTTCAGCAGCGACATCTCAATTCATGTTCTCTCCATCTAAAGGACAACTGTCGATCGCTCGCAATTTTCAGCGCACAAGAAGAGTGCATGCAATCTGCGCTAACGATCGCGTCTGCTAAGTGTTATACACTGGCGCGCCACGGAAAGTGCTTAACTTTCAAACATTGGCTCACATATGCATCTACGATATATTTATTTTATGGGGTGGCACTCCAAAGGTCATTTTTCGGAAGCCTGAGCCAAGAATAAAAAAATAGAGAAATTCACGGTGGTAAGAAAAATGGAGATAGCTTTGGCCAGTAGGATGGACCGCCTGTTCTGCAGCAGCGACATCTCAATTCAGGTTCTCTTCAATAAAAGGACGCTTCTCCGTCCCTGGCAATATTGAGCGCAGAAGAAGAATGCACGCGATACGCGCTGACGTTTGTGTCTGCTAAGTATTACATGCCGGCAAGCCACAAAAAGCGCTTAACTTTTAAACATTGTGTCCCTTATGCATCTTCGATGTGTTTTTTGTGTGGGGTGGTGCACCAGAGGTCATTATTCGGAAGCTTTACCCAAGATTAAAAAAGAAGATTGAACGTTGATGAGAAAAATGGTGATAGCTTTAGCCAATAGGATGAACCGCCTTTTCTTCAGCAGCGACATGTCAGTTCAGGTTCCCTTCATTTAAAGGGCACCTCTCCATCGCTGGCAATTTTGAGCGCACAAGAAGAGCGCACGCAATGCGCGCTCATGATCGTGTCTGCTGAGTATTACATGCCGGCTCGCCACGGAAAGCGCCTAAAGTTCAATCATTGGGTCATTTATGCATCTTCGATATTTTTTTGTGTGTGGGGTGGCACACCAAGGGTTGTTTTTCGGAAGCTTTCGCAAAGAATGAAAAAAATATGAATTGACGTTGATGAGAAAAATGGGGATAGCATTAGCCAATGGGATAGACCGCCTTTTCTTCAACAGTGACATCTCAATTCATGTTCGCTCCCTTTTCCGGGCACTTACTATCCCTGACAATTTTAAGCGCACAAGAAGATTGCATGCAATGCGCGTTAACGATCGTGTCTGCTAAGTATTATGTGCAGGCACGCCACCAAAAACGCTTAACTTTCAAACATTGGGTCACCTATGCATCTTCGATATTTTTTTTTCTGTGAGGTGGTGCACCAAGGGTTATTTTTCGGAAGCTTTAGCCAAGAATGAAAGAAAGATGAATTGACGTTGATGAGAAAAATGGGGATAGCATTAGCCAATGGGATACACCGCCTTTCCTTCAGCAGCGACATCTCAATTCATGTTCTCTCCATTTTAAGGGCACCTCTCCTTACCCGCCGTGGTTGCTCAGTGGCTATGGTGTTGGGTTGCTGAGCACGAGGTCGCGGGATCGAATCCCGGCCACGGCGGCCGCATGTCGATGGGGGCGAAATGCCGACACACCCGTGTACTTAGATTTAGGTGCACGTTAAAGAACCCCAGGTGGTCGCAATTTCTGGAGTCCTCCACTACGGCGTGCCTCATAATCAGAAAGTGGTTTTCGCACGTAAAACCTCATAATTTAATGGCACCTCTCCATCCCTGGCAATATTGAGCGCAAGAGAAGAGTGCACGCAATGCGCGCTAACGATCGCGTCTGCTAAATATTAAATACTGCACGCCACAGAAAGCGCTCAAGTTTCGAACATTGGGTCACTTATGCATCTTCGATATTTTATTGTGGGGTGGCGCAGCAAAGGTTATTTTCCAAATGCATTAATGAAGAATAAAGAAATATAAATTCACGTTGATGAGAAAAATGGGGATAGCTTTAGGCAATAGGATGGACCGCCTTTTTTTCAGCAGCGAAATCTCAATTCATGTGCTGTCCCTTTAGAGGGCGCCTCCCCATCTCTGACTTTTTTGAGCGCATAAGAAGTGTGCACACTATACGCGCTGACGATCGTGTCTGCTAAATATTCTATCTCGGCGCGCCACGGAGAGCGCTTAACTTTCAAACGTTGGGTCACTTATGCATCTTCGATATTTGTTTTCTTGTGGGGTGGTGCACCAAAGGTCATTTTTTGGAATCTTTAGCCAAGAATAAGCAGAAAAATTCACGTTGATGAGAAAATGGGCATAGCTTTAGCCAATAGGATGGACCACGTTTTCTTCAGCAGTGGCATCTCAGTTCATGTTCTCTCCATTTAAAGGGCACCTCTCCATCCCTGGCTATTCTGAGCTCGCAAGTAGAGTGCACGCAATGCGCGCTAACGACCTTGTCTGCTAAGTATTACATGCCTGAGCGTCACGGAAAGTGCCAACCTCATAAAACATTGGCCGCCTGCGCATCTTCGTTCTATACTGCCGAGTGGACCGGCAAAGTTTGTTTTTGGCAACCATTAGCAAATAATAAAAAAACAGGATAAAATTACGTTTGATGGCAAAAAAGGGGATCGCGTTAGCCAATACGAAAGGCCACCTTTCTGTCGGCGAGGTAATCTCAATTCATGTTCTGTCCCTTTAAAGGGCACCTTTCCTTCCCTGGCCGATGTAAGCTGACAAGCAGGGTGCACACAACGCGCGCTGACGATCTCGCCTGCTAAGTATCACATGCCTGCGCGCTACGGAAAGCGCCTAAGTTTTAAACGATTGGCCACTGATGCATCATCATTCTTTTTGTTACGTGAACCACCAAAGTTCATTTTTGGCAGCCATTTGCAAAGAATAAAAAAAGATATGTTTACCTTTGATGAGGAAAACGGGGATCACTTTAGTCAGTTCAAAAGGCCACTTTTCCGTCAGCGAGTTAATCGCAATTAATGTTCTGTACCTTTAAAGGGTACTTCGCCTTCCCTGGCCGTTTTTGCTGACAATTAGAGTGCACAGAATGTGCACTAACGATCATGTTTGCTATGTATTGCATGCCTGCGCGCCTCGGAAAGCGCCTAACTTTCAAATGAAATTCCGGTCGTGTTTCTCTGCGCCGGCTACGCGCTCGTAGCCGGAGAGTTGACGTCAGTCGCACTCACAGTGCCATTCGATTTCGAGAATTATTCAAGGCAACATCAGCGTAATTTTATATTTTTGCCTCGAAAGATGTTTTATTATTTTGAGATGTTAGAAGCCGCACGAACCGATTTTGTGTTTTTTTTTTCTTACCGTAGCAAGAGGTATACTTGTGTCTCATCAGCCCCTTTGCATTTCGTGCCGTCGCGCGCGATGACAACGAAACTATCGTTATCTGCCCTGTTTTAGAGCTCCTGTCATGCTGTTTCATGCTCTCGCGTAGGACTCAGTGCTTGAGCTTCTTGCAATGACTCACACTGCTAGCCAAGTGTTCACGTGCTGTGCGCCCACTGTCGTCCGTTGCGCGAAAGTAGACAAACGCTGCAGCTCGCGCGCGTGAGTGTCACAGCAAATTCTGCATTCTTCAAAAACGCTAAAACTTGAGATAGAATTTCACAGACGTTTCCGACACTCCCTAATGCGAATTTTGAGCGCTGCTATTTAGGGGTTTTGAACTCGCGACATGTTGTGGCAAAGGATTTTAATCTGAAGTAGAGGGTCCTCCCAATGGCGGCGCTGAGCCTCTGCTCGGGCAGATTGTTTAGGAGCTGCCGTACGCACAGCATTTCCACCGGTTGCGTCACTCATTGTTTATAAAGAAAGCGTGTGCGACAGAATGTGTGGGTCATGCGAAGCGTATTCTTTAGCGTCGGTGGAGACATAGGCGAAGTAGCGTATGCGGAATTGGTCCGAAGCCCACGATTCCTTATATGGTATCGGTCGTCGCGCTCGCCTCATGCCTTGTTGCCGCTGTTGAGCACGTCTCGTGCGGCTCTCGACTTTCCGCCACACTCTTTCACCATACTCTCCCCCTTCGCTTATCTCCATGTTTTCGCTACACACTCCTCCTGCGCGTTCCCCAAAGCACGTTCTTCGCTCTCGCCATGTTTCATCCTGCGCTGCGCTCCGCGGTCGCTCTTTCAACCTTCCCTTTGCTCGTTCACTCGATTACGCGGAGGCACGCTGAGGGACGCCGACGCTCAGTGCAGGAACGGGCGAATATGAGCCGCGCTATGAAAAAAAAAATGCTAGGGCAGTGACGTACTGGTCACGTGATCCTCCGACTCCGATTTGGAGAACGAAGGGAAGAAATATCGCTTGCCGAGTCTAAAGGGGGCAACTTCTGAGAGTGCTTATGTTGGCGGTGACGGTCCGCCTCCTGAAATATTTTCTACTAATGAACCAACTTGAAAAACTCCTTGCACTAGAACATTCCTTAAACGGCACGCGACAACTCAAAAGTTTGAAAGTTTACTCACTCTCCATCATTCAGATATGGAAATGATTTTTTACAGGGTGGTTGCATGGGAAGGAGTGGCGACAAGGAAACTAAATGCCTAAGAATATGCCTAAAATACGCCAACGACCAAACTGCACTACGCTAATACATATCTGCTAATACATTTTCAAGGCTATGGTCATGAAAGGAGCACACCCAATCTCACGCATATAACATAAAACAAAAAAAATAAAGAAAGCACGCAATTAGACAGCATTTGTAAACTTCTCATACAACTAATAATACCAAATCTTGATTGCAGCATCACAGTTGCAAACACTTCAAAAATGCTCAAAGCAGAAAGAAGACTACGAAAGCAAAGATTATAATGCGACACTTGTATGTGCCTTTTCGCATCCCACACATGTAACTTACAGCCCTCTAGAAATACAAGAGATAAGATAGCAAGGATTCACATCTGACGTGTGAGTAGATAAGATTGTGTATTCTTTCTATAAAGCGCTATTGAGTGGCATTCTTCTACCATGCGGGTTATTGCATGATGTGCAGTCAGTAGCTGATGGATCATGTAAGTTCTTGGGTGTCGCAATTTGTCCGGATTCTCTCACTGGTATAGGCAGTGTGTCTAAAGCTATAGGTATGCTGTTTCTGAAGGTGTGCTTGACAGAATGCAACCCTGTTTAATCTCATGTGGTCGTAAATATTTGTGCCTGTGTTACAGTAAAAGAGTATTTTCAAACGTTAGAATCTTGTGCTTCTGAAAGACTGGGACGTAATGCGTTCGGCGTGCAACGCCTTCAATTATGTATACTATTCGGTTTGCAGTCTAAAAATACGATATTTCTTTTCGCGGTAGTGCCCTAAATTTTGGGTAGTAAATAGCTGCTTTGCTACCCGAAGGGCCATAAAACACCAGATTTTTCCGGCTGTACCAATAAAGGGGGAAGTACCTTTACAAAGTTTGTTGATGTGGAATGACAAGTTATCGTTTCATAAAAAATGACCCCAAGGAACCAATGCCATACAGCGCGTTCAATCAACAGCCCTTCAAATGTAGCAGGAGTTTCGCGCCTAAGGATTTGTTTTTTGTTTGAAAAACAACACATTTTGCCTTTTAGTGTTCAGCTCAAGTTTTTTTATTTGTAGCTATACTCACAAAGAATGAAATCCTCCGTTAACTTGCTCGTCTAAATTATCTAAATCTTTAGCGAAATAATGTAAGTGCCATCAGTATATAAAAGATGTTTCTCAGGAACAAACGCTGGCCAATTATGGAGCCCTGTTGAACGCCGTATTTTATCTTACTGATTTTCGACAATGCATGCTGCGTGTCAGTCGACTCAACTCCATTTGTAAGATAACTACCCCCTAAGATTAGAAAAACAGCTCTTATACCCTGTTTATCTAGTTTTTCAATGCGAACTTGGTGCGTCATGGAATCGGAGGCTTGCTTAAATTCGAAAAATATTCCGTTGTGGCAAATTCTTGCTAAAACCTTTCAAATTATTTCGTCTAATAGATAGCAAAGTCTTCTCGGTACCATATTTTCTGAAATTGGTGATTTATAATTTATTTGAGGTGAAAAAAATTGAAATTTGCTCATACATGACGCGCACTATAAATGTGCGAAAATACTGGCAACACAGAAGTTGGCCTATTTCCATTATCGGGAAATATTCCAATGCACAAATTCAAGTTGCAAATATGCGAAAATGGTAACTTTATAAGCTGTGAAAATACTTTTATTGGCCCAGCTTTCATTCCATCATGACGAGCAGCAGAAATATTCTGTAGGCTTATCATGAATAAATTTATCTCCAATTCATCTGTGGGGGCCCCAAAAAATTGCTTCCTTATGGAGATTTGTATTCTATAACTTACAGCGACTATCGGTAGCAGCAGCCGTCTCAAAAGCCCCTGACCTCAGAAAATGATCATTGAACAGATCAGCAAGCAATGTGCTAGATACGATTCGCTCTTTATTAAAAGTTGAGAAATAGTATTCGTATTCGGTCTTACTAAAATATAATTCATAGTATGTCAAACTGCTTTTCCATCATTCATAATGCTTGAAATCTTGTGTTCGTGGTGGTTTATACGTACCGGCTTCGTACAATCATCATCATCAGCCTGGTTACGCCCACTGCAGGGCAAAGGCCTCTCCCATACTTCTCCAACAACCCCGGTCATGTACTAATTGTGGCCATGCCGTCCCTGCAAACTTCTTAATCTCATCCGCCCACCTAACTTTCTGCCGCCCCCTGCTACGCTTCCCTTCTCTTGGAATCCAGTCCGTAACCCTTAATGACCCTCGGTTATCTTCCCTCCTCATTACATGTCCTGCCCATGCCCGTTTCTTTTTCTTGATTTCAACTAAGATGTCATTAACTCGCGTTTGTTCCCTCCCCCAATCTGCTCTTTTCGTATCCCTTAACGTTACACCTACCATTCTTCTTTCCATAGCTCGTTGCGTCGTCCTCAATTTGAGTAGAACCCTCTTCGTAAGCCTCCAGGTTTCTGCCCCGTAGGTGAGTACAGGTAAGACACAGCTACTATACACTTTTCTCTTGAGGGATAAAGGCAACCTGCTGTTCATGATCTGAGAATGCCTGCCAAACGCACCCCAGCCCATTCTTATCCTTCTGGTTATTTCCATCTCATGGTCCGGATCAGCCGTCAATACCTGCCCTAAGTAGATGTATTCCCTTACCACTTTCAGTGCCTCGCTACCTATTGTAAATTGCTGTTCTCTTCCGAGATGGTTAAACATTACTTTAGTTTTCTGCAGATTAATTTTTAGACCCACTCTTCTGCTTTGCCTCTCCAGGTCAGTGAGCATCCATTGCAATTGGTCTCCTGAGTTACTAAGCAAGGCAATATCATCAGCGAATCGCAAGTTACTAAGGTATTCTCCATTAACTTTTATCCCCAATTCTTCCCAATCCAGGTCTCTGAATACCTCCTATAAACAGGCTGTGAACAGCATTGGAGATATCGTATCTCCCTGCCTGACGCTTTTCTTTATTGGGATTTTGTTGCTTTCTTTATGGAGGACTATGGTATCTGTGGAGCCGCTATAGATATCTTTTAGTATTTTTACATAGGGTTCGTCTACACCCTGATTCCGCAATGCCTCCATGACTGCTGAGGTTTCGACAAAATCAAACGCTTTCTCGTAATCAATGAAAGCTATATATAAGGGCTGGTTATATTCCGCACATTTCTCTATCACCTGATTGATAGTGGGAATATGGTCTATGGTTGAGTAGCCTTTACGGAATCCTGCTTGGTCCTTTGCTTGACAGAAGTCTAAGGTGTTCCTGATTCTATTTGCGATTACCTTAGTAAATAGTTTGTAGGCAACGGACAGTAAGCTGATCAGCCTATAATTTTTCAAGTCTTTGGCATCCCCTTTTTTATGGATTAGGATTAGGTTAGCGTTCTTCCAAGATTCTGGTACGCTCGGGGTAATGCGGCATTGAGTATACAGAGTGGCTAGTTTCTCTAGAACAATCTGCCCACCATCCTTCAACAAATCTGCTGTTACCTGATGCTCCCCAGCTGCCTTCCCCCTTTGCATATCTCCCAAGGCTTCCTTTACTTCTTCCGGTGTTACCTGTGTGATTTGGAATTCCTCTAGACTATTTTCTCTTCCATTATCGTTGTGGGCACCACTTGTACTGTATAAATCTCTATAGAACTCCTCAGCCACTTGAACTATCTCACCCATATTAGTAATGATATTGCCGGCTGTGTCTCTTATCGCATACATCTGATTCTTGCCAATTCCTAGTTTCTTCTTCACTGTTTTTAGGCTTCCTCCGTTCCTGACAGCATGTTCAATTCTATCCAAATTATACTTCCTTATGTCAGCTGTCTTATGCTTGTTGAATAACTTCGAAAGTTCTGCTAGTTATTTTCTAGCTGTAGGGTTAGAGGCTTTCCTACATTGGCGTTTCTTGATCAGATATTTCGTCTCCTGCGATAGTTTACTGGTATCCTGCCTAACGAAGTTACCACCGACTTCCATTTCACACTTCTTATTGATGCCCATAAGACTGTCGTTCATTGCTTCAACACTAAGGTCCTCTTCCTGAGCTAAAGCGGAATACCTGTTCTGTAGGTTGATCTGGAATTCCTCTATTTTCTCTCTTACTGGTAACTCATTGATCGGCTTCTTATGTACCAGTTTTTTTGTTCTCTCCTCAGGCCTCGGATAATTCGAGTTCTTACCATCCTGTCGTCACTGCAGCGCACCTAGCCGAGCACGTTCACATCTTGTATGATGCCAGGGTTAGAGCAGAGTATGAAGTCTATTTCATTTCTAGTCTCGCTGTTCGGGCTCCTCCAAGTCCACTTTCATCTGTCCCGCTTGCGGAAGAAGGTATTCATTATCCGCATATTATTCTGTTCCGCAAACTCTACTAATAACTCTCCCGTGCTATTCCTAGTGCCTATGCCATATTCACCCACTGCCTTGTCTCCTGCCTGCTTCTTGCCTACCTTGGCATTGAAGTCGCCCATCAGTATGGTGTATTTTGTTTTCACTATACCCATCGCCGATTCCACGTCTTCATAGAAGCTGCGGACTTCCTGGTCATCATGTCTGGATGTAGGGGCGTAGACCTGTACAACCTTCATTTTGTACCTCTTATTGAGTTTCAGAACAAGACCTACCACCCTCTCGTTAACGCTATAGAATTCCTGTATGTTACCAGCTATATTCTTATTATTCAGGAGTCCGACTCCTAGTTCTCGCCTCTCCGTTAAGCCCCGGTAGCACAGGACGTGCCCACTTTTTTAGCACTGTATATGCTTCTTTTGGCCTCCTAACTTCACTGAGCCCTATTATATTCCATTTATTGCCCTCTAATTCCTCCAATAGCACTGCTATACATGCCTCATTAGATAACGTTCTAGCGTTAGGTAGAACTTTATATCGGATCCTACCATATTGCTGACCTGCTTAAATTGAAGCAAGTACTCAATCTGCTTTGTATTTAAGGATATGTTGACATCCTATTTCTCTCTTTCATTTTTTGTAAAAGCGAGGCATCTATCTATAGGTTTCTCGCTTTCTTGTTCCCTTTTAGCAATGCAAGTGGAAAAGCACATAAAGGGCTGTAATTTTCGCTATAAATATTCTATACGCAATTACAGGGCCAGCAATTTCCAGAATTTGGCTCCAATCAGCTGCTAAGTCTTCCAAATGCCTAATTTTTTCTGTGGTAACTTTTCGCGAATATGTTGAAGCAACTTACAGCGCTAAAACAAAATTTTCTATGCGGCCTGTTGATGGGCCGTTCAAGACGGAGCATGTTTGGCTTTTTCCCTGGACTGTTTCACTGCTACTGCTGTCGCTGTCTTGCATGTCGCGTCGGCAGGTGGTCCAGAACATTTAGAAGCGCGGCAGAGAGGAAAGGCAATGTGAGAAACTGGTTTCACCACATTGGCTTTGAGTACTTCGTGGGTGTATCTACACGACCTTCTCGACTGCTGTAATTATCCTTGATCCCCGCAAAATAATTGCGGGTCTGCAGCGCTTGCTTTTGTACATTTTGTACGAAGGTGGATAGAAGGTTAGAAAGGAGGCAAGGAGAGGCGACAGAGATTGTATAGAGCCGATGAACTCACGATGCACTTATGCCTCGCCACCCATTGTTCGCTGCTCCCATGCATGGAGGGAGTGGGGTACGCAAAAAGGAAACGTAAGAAGGCAAATAAAAGACACCTTTAGGCACGGCAGCAGCTACACAGAAATCGTACAAATTAAAATGCAACGTACGCTGCTGTACTGTTCTACTATTCATGAAAAGTGAACTACGCAAATTGAGCAAAGGAACCACTGACGTAGGCTGTGCCCACGCAAAGCAGCACTAGAGCATGACAGCGTGTATGGCACCTAATGAAGCGGCCGCTGATGTAATCAACACTCCTGTACCCGCCGCACTAGTTCTGTGGCAATGACATTGCTCGAGGTGATGGGTTCAATCTCGACGGCAGCAGCCCCATTTGGTCGGGTGCGAAATGCAAGAACGCTGCTGCACTCATATTTTGGGTCCCAGTCAAGAATTTCAGGTAACCAAAAAAAAATGGACTCTCCCACTGGCGCGTGCCTCATAATAAGATTAAGGGCTCGGCACATAAAGCCCCATAATTTATTTAAAGTTTAAAATTTATGCCACTAAGTGGACAGAACGAGCGGTAACTAGCAACTGAGGTTTATTACCGTGAGACACATAGAAGCAAAAGGTCGCATCTGCGCGCAGCATGCCTTGACATAATGAAGAACAAGATAAAACACACGTAGCAGAAAGCATCCTAGATGACAATGGAAAGTGCCAGAGGGCGAAAAAGAACTATCACTGGTTAATCCAACTGCGGGCTTTTTATCTAAGACAACCACCGAACGCTCTCACACACTTGTGTCATGCGAAGGCTGCACATGCGTGCCACTTCCATAATTCGTCGCGCAAGGCTAGAGTCTCCCCATCCTACAATGGATGGCTTAATTGAATTTGGAATAGCAACATTTGCATAGCCTGGTGTGTCCGGAGAAATTCGCGCCACTATCACCCTTCAAGCAGCGGAAATGCTGCCGCAGTCTATCATTATTACATTAGTCAGTTTCACCAAAGTAAACACTGCCGCTTCGCAGCGAAACTGGTACACTATAGTGCACGACTGGTACTCGTGCTTAGTAGTACACGCTACCTTGCGCATACCATCCGCCACGAGCCTACATAGTTGGGACAACTTGCAGGGGGCTGAGAACACTAGTGGAGTGCTCATAGGGCATGATTTGTAGGACACCTCTGCTGAAACGGGGTCGCACGGCCTGTAGAGCATTTTCACGAAACACTTCATTTGGGAAAACGGCAAACTCACCTTCCTTGTGGGAAAACAGCAGTGTAAGTTCGCTCTTGCGCAAGTCATCAGCAATGCAACTAAGAACAATCTTGCTGTGAGTATCGGGAGGAGGACACTTCATTACCACATCCACACCGTCTAAGTGGCTCTTCTTTGGGTGCCTTGTCTGCTATCCGTCACAATAGGGCGAGCATGCTGTGCTCGCTGGCTGGCGCACCCAAGCAAAATTTTCGCCCCTGTTTCAGTAAAACCTGCGCCTCTTGCGTGAGCGGAGCTCCACATAAGCGGAAAACGGGTACATTCTCAGCATTCGTTGGTCGCTATTTATTTGAAAAGCTCAGCCACTGGTGATTCCCAAGAAAAGCGACAGCATTCCCGGTCCCTAAAGTGTGGAAGTGGCGCCAATCTGCCAAGGCACACCAGGGAATGCAAAGGTTGCTATTCCAGATTCGCAAAAGCCATCATTAGAGGACGGAGAGACTCTAGACTTGAGTGAGAAATTATGAAAGTGGCACACATGCGCAGACTTGGCCTAGAACCATGTGTAAGTGAGTCTTCGCTGACGCTCCTAGAGAAAGAAAACCGCCATTTGATTAAAAATGATAGTTATTTTTTGACCTTTAGTACTTTCAATAGTCATCTAGGATTGCTTTCTGCCCCTTGTGTTTCATTGTGTTCTTCAGTATGTCAAGGCACGCTGTGTGCAGACGCGACTTTTTGCTGCTATGCGTTTCATAGCAATAAACCTGTGTTGCCAGTTACCGCTCCTCCTGTCCACTTGTTCGTCTTACATCCCGTCTGAAGTCGCGGTTCTTTTCCTCTTTAAACATGTCGGGCCAACTGCTCCAAAGGTCCTCCTCTTCAGTACATTAAGATTCGTTGTCATCGATTCTCACAGTGCGTGGAATCATATTTTTTGTTTTGATTCGTTAACACGATGTGAGCATTAGCAACGGCTGACCATGGAGCTCTGCTCCGAAGGATCGCACAATGGCAACATTTAAGCTGATCACTGCGGAGGCCATAGGCTGTATTTAGATAGGATGACGCACAGTAGGAAGTGGCGGAATACGGCTGCGCAGACCCAGCGTAAGTTGAAGACCTAAACACAGATTCAATTAGGGGTATTTACTAAAACACTATGTCGCATGTCAAAGCCACCACGCAGTGTTGCAGCCCCTTAGACCATGACCAAGGGTGTTGCAAGTCATATTGCACACGACTGCACATACTTCATATGCAGGTGGCACCGCATAGGTGTTTGCTTTTCTACAACAGCTAACAGACAGCACGACCTCAGAAAGCATTCAACGTCTGTCTACCTTGGGAATAAAGCCGTACGACCTCTGGGCTTCACTAAGGGCCCGCGTGTTCCCAGCCTCTGCAGTTCCTTAAGAGCCCGACCGTTTTCTGAAAATGTTATGGATGCGGCCCTGCTGTGGCTTTCTTAAGATACCACACAAATTTAAGCCCGACCATTTTCTGAAGATGTTAAGTATTCGGCACTCCTGTTGCTCTCTGAATGCATCATTCAAACTTAAGCCCAACTGTTTTCTGAAAATGTTCAGTATACAGCACTGCTGTTGCTTTCTGAACGTACCATTCAAATTTAAGCCCGACCATTTTCGGAAAAAGTTAAGGATACGGCACTGCTGTGGCTTCCTAAGGTACCATTCAAACTTAAGCCGACCGTTTTCTGTAAATGTTAATGATACGGCACTGTTGTAGCTTTCTTAAGGTTCCATTCAAACTTGAGCAGGCTATTTTAGCCTGTGTCTGGTGAGTGATCAATGGCGTTCACCATCTCAAAGGCGACATTTGTGAGACGCCATTGCTGGGGGCTCAGGATTAATTTTTACAGCCACTTGGTTCATTGAAACGAACGGTGCACGACCGCAGCCGCGTTGCGCACCCACAGAAGTAAGGGTGGTCGCCGTAGGCACAGTCAAGACAGAACGTGTGCAGAACAGCGACTGAGTGAACGTGGCGAGTTTAAAGGGATACTGAACAAAACTTTCACGCCGAAATTTTTCGCCGAAAAGAAAGCTCCTCTGCAGAAGATGGTTAGCACACCCTTGATATCAAGCAGCAACTAGCAGGAAGTAATGAGTTTACTGCATTTTTCGCAATATACCGCGTCCAGCAGAGCGCTATGATCTAGGGGAAGTGACGTTTCTCTGAAAATGCCTATGCCAGATACTGGCCTGCCAGCTTTTGCCCGCGTCTCTCCACCTGCAGAGACAGCGCCAGACGGCAGCGAACGACGTCTCAACTACACAGTTGGTCGCAGCTCCATGCTTGTTTTCTCACGGGCAGCTTGTGCCGAAATATTGAAAATCGGCGTTTGTGTTGTGCGCTGCTTCGTAATGTGATCAGTGAAGCACCTCGGCACAGCGCACGAGACTGTCTGTATGCTACTGTGCGCAAGTGTAAGAGAAAAGTATCGTCGGGCGAGCCAAGCCGTGTAATATGGTTCCGGCAGAGCAGAAGCTTCGAAGGCTATGGATTCGCGCTGCGCGCCCCTAGCAGCCAACATGGGTGGAAAGAAGAAAGCACGTGGACGTCGGGCGAGCTCCGGCGCCCCACCCCTGCTGCTGTCTTTGGGTTCGGTAATATAATTACTAGAGAGAAGTCTGGCACTAGTGTCTACAGGAGATGCAATGGGGTTGATTCATCCAGCAAGGAAATAACGGGAAGTACATGGATTTGCCTCAACCTCGTCCTTCTGGCTTCAAACGGCTTCGTAATTTGTAAGTTCGTCATCTTCAGCAAAGTAGCATGTAAATAATAAATAATTAAACACCATATATATTGTCCAGCGAGAGGATTCGAACACAATGCTTCTTTCACAGAAGCCCGATATCCAAACCGTTACGCCACGCACGCTTTTCGTTTCTTTATTGCCTGTTTCGTACCACTACAGCAAACAAAAACTAGCCGTTGAGAAAAGGTTAAATCGTAAGTTTTTCACACCAAGTGTAAGCCTTACTGGGAATTGGTCATCTCGGTTACCCCCCTTTCTTCGAGCCTTACTGGGAAGACTACTTCAGAATTCTTTCAGCACAATCAAAGGTTCCACCATCGACAACGGCGCCGCTACAAATTCTTGTGCTTTCTGATTTCCTACAAATCTGGACATGCATTCTCGGAAATATATTCGTGCCGACCAAGCCTCCGAATCGCAATGAAACCTCGCCATACATGAGCGCCATAGACCGTGAAGGCCAACTAGCATAGTAAGGTCAAACGGCAATCCCTCTTCGTTTTATATACGTAAATATCTAATCTAAGACCCTGTGGATCTAACGGAAAATCTTTCTTGATGGTCCTCTGAAGTACATCCCAAAAGAAGACACCCTTCCAACAATGCAGATATACATGACCTACAGTTTCTGGTTTCTTACCGATCAGGCAATGTGATCCCCAAGGTAACAAAACCCTCAAGCTTCTAAAAACCTTTCGACAGGCAATGTACCAGTGTGAAGCTTAAAAAAAGAAAGACATAGTGGCTGGTTTTACTTGCATTCTTTTCTCCACTTAAGCACTTCTTGCGATTGGCCTCCACTGAATGAGGCCTTGTACATTGTAACAGCTAGAACTACATCACATACATATTTGTACAGGTTTTACGTTCCCTGAAAAAAACTTGTATTCATTCGAAAATCTAACGACCAAGAACCGCACACATAAATTCCTTCCTTATAAATGCGAAAAACAGGACAGGACATATTTTCTGTACAAACTACATGGCCAGGTAAGGCGTTCCTTAACCTCACTTATCACACCGTGCGCAAGATAGGATCGCCTTAGTCGCGGAAAAATGGGAACCGGTTTATGGCCTGTTGTATAAAGAGTTGCGTCAACCCCTAACCTTTATGTTCAACTCGCCTGAACAATATGGTGCGACCACATCATTCCCAATTTGAAGTCCACGCAAATACTGCGAAGACTCGCTGCAGTTTCTGATTATTTATGCTTGAACAATACAATACCTGTATTACACACCAGAGTTTTGTAACCAAAAAAATAGAATGCAAACTGCAGCTTTTGCAAGCATGGACAGATGCCCACCTTACCACCTGTTCGCTTTTATCTGTTTCCCTTGTTTACTCTTGCCAATACTCTTTATTTTTGTAATATTCCAACGTCACGGCTAGGTATTTAACAGGTGTCGTCAGCCACTTAGCGTTGGTGAAAGTGACTGGGGACGAAGGCCACACTCCATGCCAGAAACCAAGGCACTTTCCCCAGTTCACCAGGCTCACAGTTACCTTAGCGAATACTTTCACTATTGCGATAGCTGCAGCTACCCTTTCTTTATCTGTACAACAAACTGAGACGTCATCCGCATACGCCAGAATTTTACCTTCCGATGCATGTAATCTGAAGCCGTGAATACTGATTTTTTCAATGATCGCTACACACATTTTCTATATATATTGCCACCTGGTGTTTTGTGCCAGCGTTGCGTGCCCAGCAAAAACGTCGATTGAAGGCGACGTAGTCAAGGATATTGGGCCAGATGGAGAACCGTCCTTCTTGTGCCTGACATTTTTGTGTCTGGCTGCCGATACTGCTGCTTACTCTTGCTTTAGCGCGTGACAAACTGGTGGAGGTGCTGGGTAATCTAATCTATGCAACAAACCTCTGCGGGCAGCAGGGGCTCCAGCCCCGTACCGGTGGTCACGCCTGTACACCGCGCCAGCAGAAGGATCCGTGGACAAGCCCCTGAGTTTAACTCCTCCCAGAGAAAATGGCAGCTCCGACCACCCCAACCGGTATGGAAGGCACAATGCCGATTCATTGTACGCTACTCAATCCACGAACGCCGAATCCCTTACACGGCGCCATACATGAGGACGTTGAAGAGTGGCTGGCGCAGTATGAACGTGTTGCCGCATTCAACAAGTGGGATGACGCAGACAGACTTGAACACGTATATATCAGCCTTAACGATGGCGCACGTGTTTGGTATGAGAACCGCGCAGATGCCTTAACTTCATGGGCAGAATTCAAACGCCGGATTCTTGAGACGTATGCGAGCACTGATCGCCGAGAGCGAGCTGAGCGTGATCTCCAGTCCCGTATACAAATGCCGAACGAGGGTGTCGCAATGTACGTCGAGGACATGACGCGTCTCATTCGCCGAGCCGACCCCAGCATGTCGGAAGAAGGTGCGGTACCTGATGCGCGGAGTAAAAGAGCAGCTGTTAGGTGGTCTCGTGCGCAGTCCTCCCAAGACTGTGTCAGAATTTCTTTCCGAGGCCATCACCATGGAGAAGAGTCTTCGCCAGCTGATACCATCATACGAACGCCAAGTGAACACTGCCTCACCTACGGACTTCTTCGGAGCTCTCAGGGGTCACGTTGATTTCTTTCCAGTGCTCATTCGTTCCGTGATCCGCGAAGAACTCCAGAAATTGTCGGTACCTTCACAACCGACGATCAGCTCCTTGTCCAGCGTTCTCCGTGACGAAGTCCCACATGCGCTAAGAGAACCACCCTTCAACACAGAAGCTCGACCGCTAAGCAATGACAGCCCAGTTGTCATATGTCATATTCGCAAGCCTTGAGGCAACCTGCCCCACCTCCCTCCCCGCTTCGCGCCGCGCGCCCCTATATGCTAGTGCCCGTCCAAGCTGCCTCGTATTACGTGGACCACCGACAGACCCCAAGGAAATCAGACGTGTGGCGGGAACCTGTTCGCCGTCCCCTTTGCTTTCACTGTGGAGAAGCTGGGCATGTCTACCGACAGTGCTCCTATGGAGAGCTCGGAATACGCGGATTCTCAGCGAACTCGCCGCGACCTAGGTTCGGCCAGCGTTCTCCTGAAATTGAAGAATACGTTGCCCAGCAGCACGGATCTCCATCAGCTCGACACCAGTCGCGCTCCCTTTCGCCGCGGTGGTTTTCTCCGACTCGCCGTACGTATTCAAGCGTGGTGCAGGGTCAGTCGCCCAGCCCACGACGGGAAACCTAACCACAGGGACCTTTGGGAGTGAGGCCGCTAAGTCTGGACGTGCTCAAGGACCCCTACTGACGCGTACGTGGACCGACGATACATCGACGACGACAGCACCTGCTGATTATGGAAGAATTTCTTTTGACATTCCTGTACTGCTTGACGGTCCTAAATTGACTGCTTTAGTGGACACTGGAGCGGATTATTCTGTAATCAGCGAAAAACTGGCCACCCTTCTGAAGAAAGTGACCACGCCTTGGAATAAAACGTCAGTTCGCAGAAAGCAATCGCTATGTCCTGCTTATCATGGTGTTTGCGTAGCAAGAAGCCTTGTCGATCTCCACGATGGCCACTGTGAGGTTCTTGTCACCAACTTCAGCTACGAAAACCGGCACCTCTTCCCCGGTGGTGTCATCGCCTACGCCGACCAGATCGCCGATGTCACTGAGTGTTTTGTTTCCGAGGCAATTGGCACTGCTCAAGCACCTCTATGCAACGTCGACATTAGTCCAACGCTTCCTGAAGGGAACACACAACCCCTGCGGGACCTGTTGCTTGAGTAATCCAGCCTTCATGCAGTCCGTGGTCGTCGCCAGTCATTCTTGTTAAAAAGAAAGATGGCATGCTTCGATTTTGTGTTGACTACCGGAAGCTAAACAACGTCACAAAGAAAGACGTGTACCCGTCGCCTCGTGTCGACGATTCTCTGGACTTGCTGAGGCAGACGAAGTATTTCTCCTCTATCGATCTGAAAAGTTACTACTGGCAAATTGAAGTAGATGAGCGTGACCGCGAGAAAACTGCTTTCGTAAGTCCGGACGGCCTTTACGAATTTAGAATACTCTCTTTCGGCCTCTGTTCCGCTCCAGCCACAATCCAGTGAATGATGGATACCGTTCTCGCTGAGCTCAAATGGAAAAGCTGTCGCGCCTATCTCGATGATGTCGTTGTCTTTTCGGAAACTTTTAATGAGCACCTTCGACACCTTCGGAATGTACTCGAAGTCATTCGATCCGCTGACCTTACACTCAAGCCAGAGAAATGCCATTTCGGTTACGAGGAACTGAAGTTCCTAGGTCACGTCGTAAGCGCGGCAGGTGTTCGGCCCGATCCTGAGAAGGCTGCTGCCGTAGCAGCTTTTCCCGCTCCAACCGATTAGAAAAGTGTGCGACGATGTTTGGACTTGTGTGCATATTATCGGCGCTTCATTGAAAATTTTTCGAAGATTGCAGACCCGCTATTTCGCCTTACACGTGACGACACGCCATTCCCCTGGACTGATGAACAACAGACCGCCTTTGCGGAGCTACAACGTCGATTGTCTTCTCCTCCCGTGCTCGGTCATTTTGATGAGGATGCTGACCTAGAAGTACGCACTGACGCCAGCAATATCGGTCTCGGAGCTGTCCTGGTGCAACGGCAAGACGGGACTAAACGAGTTATCACCTACGCGAGCCGCACTCTGTCACGCGCAGAGTCCAATTATTCCACCACAGAGAAGGAGTGCGTCGCGGTTATTTGGGCTACCACAAAGTTTAGGCCGTATCTCTATGGGCGCCAAGTTGTGACCGACCATCACGCTTTGTGCTGGTTGACCTACCTCCGGCACCCTTCTGGACGATTGGCACGTTGGAGTCTGCGACTCCAGGAACTTAACATCACCATCGTGTACAAGTGAGGCGGGAAACATGAAGATGCTGACACGTTATCACGGGCACCGGTTGAATCTCAGAATCCTGACGAGGAAGACGATAGCGCCTTTCTGGTAGCGCTCAGCGGGCCGGATTTGCTCACTAAACAGCAATCAGACGCTGGGTTAAGACCAATCATCGATCACTTAGAAGGTGGCATGGAATCCATTCCTCGCCCACTTTCGCGACGGTTGTCGTCATTTTGCGTACGAGGGGGCATCTTATACAAAACAAACACAGGTGCAGGCGACAAACCTCATCTTCTAGTAGTACCTCAAGCCCTTCGCGACGACATCCTATTAGCCTGCCACAACGAGCCGACATCTGGTCACTTGGGCTACTCAAGGACTCTGGACAGGGTACGGCAACTTTACTACTGGCCTAGATTGAATGCTTGCGTCAAATGCTACGTCAAAGGATGCCGTGAATGCCAACGCCGCAAGTCACCACCCTTCAAGCCTGCAGGCCTTCTACAACCCATCGACCCTCCGCGTACGCCAATTGATCAAGTTGGAATAGACCTTCTTGGACCATTTCCCTCGTCTTCCTCCGGCAATAAGTGGATCGTTGTCGCAACTGACTACTTGACTCCTTGCGCTGAGACGAAGGCACCACCACGCGGGACAGCATCTGAAGTTGCCCAGTTTTTTATGCATCACATTGTGCTTCGGCATGGCGCCCCGTCATTCATCATCACTGACCGACGGATGGCATTTACGGCGAAGCTTCTGGACGACATCTTCAAGCTGCGTTGCACGAGTCATTGAAAGGCCACTGCATACCACCCTCAGACTAACGGCTTGACAGAAAGACTAAACAAAACAGTGGCAGACATGATCGCTATGTAGGTGGATGTGCAGCACAAAACGTGGGACGAAATCCTACCATACGGAACGTTTGCGTACAACACTGCCACGCAGGAAACTGCACCACTCACGCCATTCCGCCTCGTTTATGGTCGAGATGTCCAAGCTATGCTACACGCCATGATTACATATGAAGATACCGACCAGCTCGACCAGCTAGCTCCTGACGTCGAGAAGTACATTCAGCGCACCGAGGAAGCGCGTCAACTGGCCCGCGTACACATAAGACAGCAGCAGTGTACAGATGAAATAAGGTACAATTTCCACCATCGACAAGTTACCTATGAGCCTGGTGACCAAGTTTGGGTTAGGATACCCATTAGACGGCGAGGCCTCAGCGAGTAACTCCTCAGCAAGTGCTTCGGACCATACACAGTTCTAACGCGTGTAAGCGACGTGAACTATGAAGTGATTCCAGACGGAGACCTGCCATCGCCCAAGCGCTGTTTACCACGCGCAGAGAGTGTACATGTCGTCCGCCTTAAGCCGTATTTTACACGGTGAAGTGTACTAGTGAAACAACCTTTTTTTTCTTTTTGCTGTCATCGCGTGTTCCTCCAAAGAACTGCGAAGCATGTTTTTTTTTTGTTCCCCGACAACAGAACACATGTTTCCGTGTGCATTTCCCTATGTGTGCTAGCGTGTCCCCCCCCTTTTTTTTTGTCTTACCTAATTTGTGTAGTTTCCATGTACGTTTTGTGTTTGAGCGACGAGTCGATGCTCCATTGGGAAGGGGATTAATGCCACCTGGTGTTTTGAGCCAGCGTTGCGTGCCCAGCAAAAACGGCGATTGAAGACGACGAAGTCGAGGATCTTGCGCCAGCTGGAGAACCGTCCTTCCTGTGTCTGATATTTTCGTGTCTGGCTGCTGATACTGCTGCTTACTCTTGCCTTAACGCGTAACAATATTGAATATAAGTGGGCTCAGGGGACAGGCCTGGCGTATAGAACGCTTTAGGCCATTGGGGGCCCCCCTGACTTGCTAACAATTAAACGGGTAGCGCCGTTCCGGTACTCCAAAGCTACGCCAAATCTGATGAGAGATCAGACATTAACGTGGTCAAGGATGGCTAGCAAAATATCGTGAAGCACACAAACGCTTCCTCAAGATCGCGCTGCAGAACTGCTACCCCTGCTATTATAATGCCAAGGCACTCCATCACGTACCGTATCTTATGTATATTTGTCACAAGTGAACGCCCCATAATGCCACATGTTGGGTGGGGACCAATCAATTGCTTATTTATATTCTGTTATCGCCTTGCTAGTACTTTCTTCAAGATTTCACAATCACAATTAGTTATTCTTTCTTGTTTATTTTCTTTTGTACTCCCGAGAATCGCATTGCGACTACGGTGGTAGCAGAGTCCTTAATAGCGTGCAAGCGCGAAATGATCAGATCATGCCATACTGATAGAAGAAGGCACCACTGTAGGTTAAATGAGCCATACGATGATCAACACCACAGCGTTTAGACCCGCAGCGTTCCCACCAAATCTACGGGGTCAGTTACCCCCTCCCCCATTTCCTCCTTCTCATTAGCTCTAGTACAACCGCTGTCCAAAGCTTTAGAAAGGCTGAAGACATCATTGGAAGCTGATAAGGTCTCCTGCTTTGTGCGAGGCTCAGAGCGGTATTGGTACGGCGGCATGACTTGCCATTCTGAATAGCTACCTGGGAGCCCCAGATTTCGGACGCCAAATGACAAGCAGACACGACCAGCGGATTATACGCGACTCGGCGACTCTCAGTAAGCACTGAAAACTTTCACTTTTTTTTTTACACACAAGTGTTAGGTGCTGTTGAAATTCGGAAAATTATATCGTGCACCTAGGCGCGTTCAATACCGCGTGCATGCGTTTGACTCGGGAGAGAGGAGGTTAGGACCACGGATATTTGACACTATATTGTGCAACCTATGACGGAAAGGGCGGAAAAATCAGCGGATCTCTTAAACATGCAGGGGCCTCTGGGCCGTAGTATTCGGCTACAAGGTAGCTTAGCCACCTGCAGGATTATCTCACTGAACGATGTCGAATGCTCGATTGCGGTAGTAGGAATTTGAAATCCCCCCACCCTGTTTTTTTTACGATGGTCTATCTGAATTTGACATTCTCCACTGCACTACATCTGCAGGCTTGGAGTGACGCCTTACACAGGGGAAAACGTAGCAACTGAAAGTGCACCTGGAAAAGCCCTGATGATAAAACAAGAAATGAAATTGATTTCGTACTTTTTGCCGGTCCCGGAATAGTGCAGGATGTAGAAGGGATAGGTACGGCAAAGTGTAATGATCATAGGTTAGTGAGGGCTCGGATTCACCTCAATTTGAACAGAGAAGGAATAAAATTGTCAACAAGGAACAGGCCAACGTAGAAGCAGTAAGGATAAAACCACACAATTAAGGCTGGTACTAGCAAACAAATATGCAGCCTTAGGACAGAGAGATGATGATGATGATGACATAGAGGTCATGAAGGAAACCGTAACGAGGCTGGCTTCAGAGGCAGCAATTGAAGCGGGAGGAAAGACACTAAGCCGACCAGTAGGCAAGCTCTACCAAGTAACAGAGGACCTAATAAACAAAAGACAAAGAATAAAAATGTCCACCTCAAGCGATAAGATAAAATTCGCTGAACTTGTCAGAACTGATCAAGATGGCGGAAATAAATGATATTCGAAATTATAACGTGAGAAATACTCAAGAAGCCGTAAAAAATGGACGCAGCCTGAAATTTGTGAGAAGGAAACTTGGCATAGGATGAACCAAGATGTATGCACTGAAAGATAAGCAGGGTATTATCATCCGCAATCTCGAAGGTATAAGAAAGGCGGCGGAAGAATTTGATACGGATCTATACAATACTCAGAGGACTCAAGAGTACTAGATTCGAAACAATATTCAACAGGATACAGAAACTGCTCCGATAACTAGAGATGAGGTTAGAAGAGCCTTGTCCTTGCAAGACATGAAACGGGAAAAGCGGCAGGAGAAGATAGAATAATAGTCGCTTTTCTCAAAAGGGAGGAGACATAATTCTAGAAAAACTGGCGACTCCCTATACGAAGTGTCTATCGACTGCAAGGGTCCCAGAAAACTGGAAGGAAGAAAATATTATACTAATCCACCAAAATAGACACTTTAAAGAACTGTAATATAATAGGTGCATTAGCTTACTCTCACTATTCTATCAAATATTTACGAAAATAACCCCCAATAGATTATGGGCAACACTGGACCAAGGAAACAGGCTGGCTTCACGAAGGGATACTCTACAATGAATCACATCCTAGGGATTAATCAGGTTAGCGAGAAATATGCGGAGTTCAATAAGCCTCTATGTACGGCTTTCATAGATTACGAATGAAGCATTTGATTAAGTTGAGATACCAGCAGGCAGAGGCATTGGGTAATCAAGGAGTACAGACCACTCACCTAAATACCCTGGAAAATATCTGCAGAGATTCCACAGCCACCTTAATTCTAAACAAGTAGAAAGAGGCAGGACGAAAGCGTTTCGGATCAGAGAGCAAACGGTTATAGACAATATTCTAATTTACATTGAGAAAGAAATGGTGCTGGGCAGGTCATGTAATGCGCAGATTACATAACCGTTGAACGATTAGGGTGACAGAATGGCTACCAAGAGAAAGGAAGTGCAGTAGAGGACAGCAGAAGACTAGGTGGTGCGACAAAATTAGGAAATTCGCGGGTGCCAGTTGGAATCGGTTGGCGCAGGAAAGGGGTAATTGGTGATCGCAGGGAGAGGTCTTCGTCCTGCACTGGACATAAGCTAGGCTGCTGCTGCTGCTGCCGACGATGATGATCATGATGAGTTAGTGATATAGACCTGTATGAGGAAACCAACTGTAAGTTCGCCGTCTCTTCTTTCTTTGGTAATAATATAGCACATGCTCCAAAGTAACCTGGGAAGGGCACATATGCCTGCCCCGGTTACTCAGGGCGGCATATGCTTCACTCGAAACTGTATCTTTTCACATCTATACCTGAATCTCTTATATCTATATCAACATCTTTTATTCTATAGCTCTTTTGTACTGCCGTTTGTGATATCGGTGATTCCGAAACAGTTCTTGTGTGATCGTGCCGCTATGAAGTTCTCTATAGAAATTCTTTTTTAAATCTATCTGCATGCACAGGCATGGAATCCAACAGCCCTTCGTAGTGTCGAGCAAACGTACGTCCTATGCTGTCATTGTCTGTCATTTCCCTCTCGTTATCTTCAATAAAATCTATATGGTTCCGCTGGTAGCGACTTTTCTGCAGTCCAATTGCTGCTTTTCTTGGACTTTCATCTACAGCCATCGCAACTACTATTGCTCTCACTAGCGCTCCGCGATAAGCTTATCATAAAGCCCCAGTTTCTGCTTGATGTTACACATATCTTCGGCATACACACTGGGTTTTCGAGTTCAAGCGCTGTTAGCTTTCAAGAGTCGTCTTAAGAGCTCTCTATTTCTTTTTGGCTTCAAACAATAAAATGCTGGATCTTTCTATCGCTTTAATTTTTTCTTTCTTTCCTGAGAAATTCCCACTGCTCTCCTATTTTGTCAACACTATCCTGATGAGTACTCTCAATTTCGTGCATCGATGCTCAGTTGAATGATTCACCCTTAATAGATTCGAATACAGTTTCCATTGCTCCCATGAAAAAATACTGCTTTCTTTCATTGATCCTGCTTTACTTTCTACAAGGCAGTGATCAGTAAACGAAATCGGCTAAATGCCACCACTGCGATGCTTTGCGATCGTATCTACTGGCAGGTGCAGTCGGTCCAAGCCGGCGTGACTCCTGCCCTGAATACGTGTGTACTTCACAGCTCGGCAGCCCTCCAGGTACTCTGCAATATCCTCTACCTCATACTCTGCAACTTACTTGTGACAATACTTCACTGCTTGCGTCTTTAACCATTATACGATTTTACCGATCACTTGAATGCAAAACACAAATAAAATGCCCGACCAAAACAAGCTGCTTATCAATGCACATATACTCTCTTTGGTTAGAAAAGAAATTTACGTGTTCTTGTACAATACTTGGAGCATAAACACATATACCACGGCATGTAATGTCACTATAGGTGGAATCGCAAAGCACAAATATACGAGAAAAAAATGAAGAAACATTTCTCCAGCCAGTCCTGGATTATTTTTAAGATCGAGGACGCACCCTCCGGACCTGCATAGCGTGGCGAACAACAGCGTAATACCATGAACCTCAGCAGCAGGTTCGCAGTCTCCTCCTCCCCTTCCACTTTTCAGTTATCTATAGCTCTTTGTACTACCGTTTGTGATATCGGCGATTAGAAAACTATTACCTTGTCATCGGGCAGCCGTGTCGTTCTCTCAAGAAATTTTTCTTTAAAAGTTTAAAACAGCGCTTTGTAGTGTCGAGGAAACCTCCTGCACAGCCAAGACTTCAAGATCCTCTTCTAATAATAATCGCTACAGTTCACTGTTTTTTTCTAGAAGCCAGACCTCTAGCGTTTAGAGTGGCGAGTGTAAGTTGCGTGTGAAAGGCCATCATTGATTTGTGGAGACAGTAAGCCCGGAGCATGGCACTTACCTTGCACGTCTAGCTCAATGCTAGATGCCTACGTGAACGCCCAGTGGGCAGGTCTCCCCACATTGCAAAAGCGGCTTGTCGACAACTTTTTATCCGTCGTGCCGCCAAGACTTGTGCTCAGGTTCATGGGCCTACCCGTTGCGGCCTTTGCAGGCGGTCCCTCCATGCATCGCGCACCGAACTTCCCTTCTTGGCTTGGGGTGTCTTCCAGGGAGCTTTTAACCGCCGAGCCGACGCCAGTACTCCAAGAGACACCGCTGGCCTTCAGTGACAGGTTTGTGAGCGTACCCGTTGGTGTCTTAGGTGATTCCTCCATGCTTCACACGCCCACTTTGTTCTCTTGCTTTGCAGCGTCTTCCAGGGACCTTTTGTACGCCGAGTACTCCGAGCGACACCGCTGGCGTTCGGTGACAGGTTCGTGAGCGTACCCATTGGTGCCTTCTCAGGTGGTCCCTCCATGCTTGGCGTGCCGACCTTGCCTTGGTTTGCCGCGTCTCCAGGGACCTTTCAACCGTGGAGCCGATGCCAGTACTCCAAGAGACGCCACTGGCGTTCGGTGCCAGGTTCGTGAGCGCACCCATTGGAGTCTCACGAATCGGCTACGCAGCGCCGTACCTGCATCTCCTCAAGAGGGACGTCTTACAACTTGACGTGATAATTAGGAAAGCCACGAAGCAGGCCCTGGGTATTCCCATAAATTCATCCATGGCAAAATCACTTCAAATTGTAGTCCGCAACACAGTAGCCGAGCTCATAGAAGCCCACCTATCCGATCAAAGGGTACGCCTTAGCCAGACCAAGGCGGGCCGAAGCGTCCTCCCCAACATAGGATGGCAAGAATCGCACTACACCCGCCACGGCTAATTACCTGAAAAGTTGAGTGTGAAGCTGGAATGCAAACTACTACCGCGCAACATGAACCCCACTAGGCAGGCCGGACGACGCGATGCCCGGGCAAGAGCCATCTCCAGGACCCTGGAGGAAGAGGACACAGACCTATATACAGACGCCTCTCTATTCAAAGGCTCCTCGAGAGCAACTGCCATAGTCACAGGGCTAGAAAATGTGGTCACCTGAACATCAATGTACACTCCGTCTTCGGACGAAGCAGAAGAAGCGGCGATAGCTCTCGCACTCCTGCAACCTAACGTCACCAAGATCGTCGCGGACTCACAAGATGCCTACAAAAACTGCAGATATGGCTGGGTGTCCCTTGCGGCATTAAAAATCCTCGGAAAGGCTACGCCTCCTAAACAAACAATTGAGGGCAGTTGAGGGCAACGTTGAGGGCAACGAATATGCTACACAACAGGCCCGAGCGCTCAACTCCCGGACCACCGAGGAAGAGGTAAGGGGATGGTAACCCATCACAAATTACATAGATATAGTCAAATATTACAGGGACGGCAGGAACACATTCCCGCACCCCCACCACTCCTTGACCAGAGCCGAACAATCAATATACAGGCACATCCAGGCAGGATACATTCTCCACCCCTGCCTCCTGAACGAAATATACTCAGAAAGATACAAGAACACATGTCCTCATTGCATAGGAGAGTGCAATTTTTCCATAGACCAACCCCCACCTAAACCCATAGCTAACCCCTCTGCTGTCCCCACCCTTTAAGAACGATGGGAGATCATGCCGTCCAGCCTCGTGCTGCAAGACCAGCTCCGGTGACCCACAGGGGCCAGGCGGTCCTGGAAGCATATGGAGCACGTGAAGAGGGAGCCACCTCATCAGACGCTTAACGCGTTGGATTTCATAATGGACCAGTGAAGTTGTTTCTCTCTCTCTCTCTCTTTACCCAGGCGGTTCCTCCTTGCTTTGCGCGCCGACCTTGACTTCTTGCTTGCGGCGTCTTCCAGGGATTTTTTAACGCGATAGCGTTAAGGAGCTCGTGTCGCAGAAAAGCCGGTGTCGTCGGCGTCGGCGTGGGCGGCGTTGGCCGTGAGCGATAAATCCCAGCAGGCACTTCATGAATAAAAAACAACTTGCAAGATGGGCTGGGTGGGAATCGAACCAGGGTCTCCGGAGTGTGAGACGGAGACGTTACCACTCAGCCACGAGTTCGATGCTTCAAAGCGGTACAAAAGCGCCTCTAGTGAACGCGGTGTTGCCTTAGAAACGAGCTGTTTCTAAGGCTCAGGCGTGCGTCGCTTGCTCAGGCGCACATTTCGTTGTCGTGCCGAACGCTGCGTTGCTCGACGCTCACCGCGTCCGATGCGGGGCGCGTAGTCGCTGCGCCGTAGCGCGTCTTACACCCCTTGGCGGGTCGACGGGAACGCTGTCGCGTTCCACTCTTGAAGGCGAAGCTTAACCGTCCTCCAATTTTTAACCGCCGAGCCGACGCCAGTACTCCGAAAGACGCCGCTGGCGTTCAGTGAAAGGTTCGTGAGCATACCCCTTGGTGTCTTAGGCGGCCTCTCCATGCTTCAAGCGCCGACCTTATCTTCTTGGCTTGGGGTGTCTTCCGGGGACCTTTTGCCCGCCGAACCAACGCCAGTATCCTAAGAGACACCGCTGGCGCTCGTTGATAGGTTCGTGAGCATACCCGTTGGTGTCTTCTCGGGCGGTCCCTACATGCTCCGCGCGTCCACCATGTCTTCTTAGCTTGCGGCGTCTTCTAGTGGTCCTTTAACTGCATAGCGACGCCATTGCTCCTAGAGACGTCGCTGGCGTTAGGTGACACACTGGCAGCGTCAATGTCCGAAACTGGCACTACGAGGAACGCTTTTCGCGGCCTGGTAGACGTTACTGCCGACGCTCTGGCTACTTCACAACTTGTATGTTTTGCCGAATCGTCTGTTTCGTCAGCCGGTTTTGCCGTAGGGTGCGGCGGGCTGTAGACTGCTTCTCAATGGATCTTCACATGCTGCAGATGAGGTATCGCAATGTAGCCCAGTTGTGGTCACATTTCCATTACATTTCGCTGCGACCTCTGCCTCTGTCACGTCCATATTATGCACCGTTGAATCCTAACTATCAGCTGTCCCCGTTACTGCGGCGTAGGAAAGGATGCACTCAGCATCGACTTGACCAAAACGCTGGCAGTGTGAGCACCGTGCCACCTTGCGCTCGCGATATAGCATATCCCTAAGCATGGCACCGAAAGCACTGCCAATTGGCACTGCATAGGCCGAGCATGTGCAACCAGCAGGGCTAGTTCCCCGGTGACGCGGATCCGGTGTGGCAGGTCGTCAACTTTGGATCAACCTTGGGCTTCGTGAGCACATTCCGGTTTGTCCATCCTATCTCGTTCACTCCCTCCACTTACCGCCATATTCATAAATGTATCTTAATTTCAAGCTCAGGCTTGTGATGATTTAAATGACGCCTGGCATTAACGTGCGCAAAGACGCTCACTGCGTTTCCTTCGGCATGTTCATGATAGGCGCCACTTAGATCAAGTCAAACATGGGCTTCAACATAAGTTGCATTTCTGAATACGGGGGTTAGTCACCTGTCCAGACGCCACCACCGCCGTGCGCGTGTCATCGTCTGCCACTCCGTGTAGTAATCAATGAATCCGGATCCTAACCTGGTGCTCCTGCAGATCGATGACGAGATAACGTCGCCACTTGGCCTGAAAGTATTTCAGTCCAGCCAGCTGCTTCATCGCCCCGGCGTTCTTTATTGTCACGGCCCACACGTGGTTGATGTGGTAGGCGGCCATAGCCTCAGCGTCAGGGAGCGGCCATTCCTTGTTCTGAGCGTCTCGAAAATCCTCGACCCTTAAGGGGTGCACTCGAACATCTCCTTGCAAAACACTGTGTTCGAAATGGCACGTGCTAGTGGAAAATGTGGCGAAAATTTTCCAAGTCCTCGTCGACTTCAGGTACAATCCTGCTTACGCAGTGTGAGTGCGCCGCTCAAACCTCCCGTGAAGAGGCCGACATTCCGCGTCCGCTCCCCTTGGTGCCTGAATAGGAAGTGTACGCCACGGATGCATGCATCGACATGCGACACAATACGTGCTTATGTAGTCATCACGCGCAATCCATTGCTTTGAGGCGCTTAGCGCGTTTCGACTTGGCCACCTAGACAAGCTGAATTGTCGCATTGAGTAGTGATTGTACGTCTTCGCACTGTTTTCTTCACTTCGAAAAGAATAGATACATCTGTAGTTAGACGACAACGAAGTCATAGAAATCGTAATAAACAAAGCGACGGGAACGTCTCAATCCCCAAGCACGAATATTAGACAAATATACCAAAGGCAGAGTTGTCTCCATTAATTCTTGTAGACAACATTATGGTTGCTGCTACGGCAGACTGGTACACATGGCGCCACGGTAGTAGGCGCGCAGACCAGCGCGTGGCAGCGCGCAGCCGCCATGTGCTCACAATCCTTTAAAAATGCAGCCGACTGTTTCGAAATTTTCGGATAATTACTGCGTAACGGAACAATCGCATCTTACGAATCGAATTTTGCTGCTTCCATCATTTTGTTTTTCATGTTTTTGTTCATTACCCCTCTAATTTCATTTATTTGCACTACAGAAGCACGAATGCATCAATGAGTCCAGTTGGAAAATTAAGAAGAGAAAAATACAGTAACTAGCCACGTAATCAGAAACGTAATTAAGCGGTTTTTCAGCCATGACACTTTGCGTACGTACAAGTTTTGATATTTTCCAAGAAAATTGGTACACTAGCGCAAGAAAACCTTCGCAATCCTTACTTGAGTTGCAGAACTAAACTCCCCTACTCTGGCTTTATGTGCTTAATGACTGCTCGAGCAGCATGGTCGGCCATGATGAAGAACTGTTATAGAACGAAAACCACGTATGGGTGCGGGTGTCACGCACTTGATAAATTACACAGAAGGCAGACGAAGCTGCCAAATAACTCTAGCGACTGAAGTGATCGCCAAGGGTCAGTGCTGAAACAGCATAAGATCGCTCATGCCAGTGTCAAGGACGGAAATGTTTTTTTTTTTTTATATGCTGAGATTGTCGAGTTTGAGTGCAAGAGACCTGTCCAAGCTATTCTCCATCTAACAAGTTTCCAGCACTGCCGAAAGTACGAGGCGCACGCACGCGATATCTCTGAGCAGCAATATACAGTTCCGGATGCACGTATCTGATTGGTGGCGGGATTATAAAGTCTTGTTTCTGCTTGCTACGTGATGCCCTACGGAGATACTTCACCTGCCAGAACCTTTGCGAATGCGCATGGTATACAGCGTATATCAGCAGCCTATGAGCACACGACGAGGTGCGTATGAACACATCTCGCGTTTCATTCGGCCTTCACATTCGCGATGGAGCCTTGCAGTTTCCACAATGCTGCAAACAACTTGCAAAGTATTGTTCGCCGCCGCCGACAAACATTGTCCCATTCCGTCAACAAGAATACGGCTTAGACCTAGGAAAAGTTGGTGCCACTAACAATGAATGATTAATAGCTGGGCAGAAAACCCGAGCAGTTCGGCACTCTATCATAGGAAACACAAAGCAAAAGTACAATGGTGTAACGAAAAAGAAAACCAACTAAAATCATATGAAAATGGAATAAATGGTACTCGGTGTTTCCATCAGAATTCAAGAGAGAAACAAAGTAAGTATCAAATTACCTCGACATCCCTTTTGTGTCAAAGAGGAAGTAGTGTATGGCAGGGCGAACACAGTTGATATTCAACTGAAACCGTAAGTCGAGGTCTCGAAAGAAAGGATAATTGCTGAGATGAGGGTGAGAGATGGCTGCAATGAAAAGCACAGATATCTGCCAGCCATTGTAATGTCACGTACAGGATGTTCATCTGCACGGAGGAGGGACTGGGAGATTGAAAGGCCTTAGGAGATTTCTACAGAGTGAGGTAGAAAGGGCAAAAGAAATGAAATATGGGCCAAATAGGTGGGGGTGTGCTAGTTCCAGGTACGACGATGTGAAAATCAACTTCGGTCATTCCAATGGGGGGGGGGGGAGTACATAACGCACTTCGTGGAGCTTGTCAATCAAGCCACCGACCGTGACATAGGGAAGGAAGTTTAAAGCTGTGCGCTGCTTCAAAAAAGCGTGCCACTTAGAGTGCTTTTTCGAGTTTCCTGTGCTTTAGCGTAAGCGATACGCGCTTTTGGCATGAATGCCCAACGAGCTTACCTTCAGGCTCCATAGGTACCCGCCTAAAATGAGCATTTCGTCTCGGATGGACGTCCAGCCTCCAGTCCAGTTCAGTTAAAGAAACGCTATTAAAGAAACGCCACTCACACTGATGGCTCGGCCACTGGTCGGGTAGTGCTTTCGCTGCTGGTCGTCGTGTGGACCGGTCCACCCCGGCCGCGTTCGCGGCTAAGTACTTGCGCGAGGTAGGATGATTATGATGGCGATCGCGATTGTCCCTGAACTTGGCACGTACCCACCACTTTCATGAATGAACCAAGAATCAGAGTTGGGAACGCGCAGGTAGGTGCAAAAGGAAAACTAAAAGGCAGGGAAAACAGGCAGATCCAACGCAAGCAGCAGTAACAAGGGCAACAAAGATGCGTCAAGTGGCTATAGGGGGTGCATGTGATAACATTTTTAGATTGACATGATAGTTGTCCAGTTGGTAATGTTGATCGGCGTGTGGCAACAAACTGCCGTGAGGCGGCTCCTTGCCCGCTTGGCAATTTATATACTTTGCCGCATACACACAGCGACTGATTTGCCAAGAACAGCCAAAGAAAAGACAAAATCAGATAAAATAAAATCCAATGAAATGTCAAAGTTGAAGAATAGATACAGAAAATGAATCCTGCAGGATTACTCGAAAATGAATGAAATAAAACTAGGAATTGCGTGAACAGTTTTACAGAGAGGATAAGGATAACAGACTGATTTAGCAGAAGATTTATTATGCGCTTAGCCCGTACCGGCGTATCCTAAATATTTACACACAGCCGCTTAGCTTAACGCTATCGAGAGCACTAAAGCGCGTGCGCGTTAGGCTCATGGCGGCAGCGCAACGTAAAACGCTGCATACGTTTCTTTGGTTTCTTTATCGTTTTACAGCAAAGCTGAGAGAACGTCACTGGCTATTCTGGCAGACACGCTTGTTAGATAAAAGAAATCAACGCCTGCTATGCATCCACCATTGCGCGGGAAATGTGTGCGGAGGGGACCGTAAGCAACGCTTTGCTAAAGCTGTATAATGCCGACTTATTGCTCCGAACTTTTTGTGTTGCCAGTGAAATTCCATATGGCGAGGCAAACACGCCTCTAGCTGGGACCCAGGGTCGAGTCCTGTATTGAGAGGACAATTTTACTTTAATTGTACCACCCGTTTCTTGGTCAATACCTCGAGGTGGTAGGTGACATAGGAAGAAAATCATCATCATTATAATCATTTATTGGGAAAGAGAATGGTATCATACGAGTTGAAGAAACAGAGCCTTAGGATGCATATTTTCTTTGTACTGAAATTCCACAGTACAGAAAGAAATGGTCGTTTCTCTCCATTTTAGTACGCAACTGACAAAAAGGCGACTGCGTCAGGCCCGTTTTCTTCAAAGGAATACTGACTGCAGAATACGGCCTCGCAATATTGTAAAGGCAACTTCATGTTGACTCGGCAGCACACCATTTGAGATCGCAAGGGAATCGCAGACGCTGGAATTCAGAATTCAATTGTAGTGTTTTTATTTTCATATACGCTTGATTAAGGTACACTCTTGTGCATCACGATGCAGGTACAAACTACGTCACCAGGCAAAGCCAAAACTATGGAACGATCCAGGGAAGCTTTGGCAAGCGAGTCGGTCATTTCATTGCGTTGTAATCCTCCTGGACCCGGTACACAAATTAAATAGCCCACCTGCAAATAAGGAGTAATTAAAAATGAAATCTGCACGATATATTCAGTAAATGGTAATGTTCAGTAAATCTCGCAGTGTCTTCTCCAAGATGGATCGAAATAAGCACAGGGATAGTGAGCGTCATGGAATGGCAGACGTCGACAATGTTGATGGCAACCTACGCAGAGCTACAACGATGACCAATAATTCTGTACAAGGCTACGTATATCTATAGGGATGTTCTCAAAAAAGAAACTGCGCGGCGCGTATTCGGGAAAATTGAACCTCAAGAAAATACATTCGATTCACCAAGAAAGTCCTATTTCAATCGTATCTGAATACGCGCAGACAATGTGAAAGAAATGGGTACAGTGAGTATGTGTATACGGTGAGCATGTGTACAGTGAGCAATGTGTACGCGCTACTTCCTGAAACATCTAATTTGGCACCAAATTAACAATTCTCCTGGTATTTCACAACTCTTTTTTTTAATATAGTAAGGGGATTAACCTTGCACCCAGTAAAGAGAATCGAACCAGAAACTAATATCACTGGAGCATACATTTCGCAGCTCTGTTGCTAACTTTGCGAAACACAGTTACAGCACACAGTGCTTTCATGGGTACATGTTCGAGGTTAGAGTGCCGATTGAGCTTTTTCATTATAGATCGCTCCCAAAATATTTTAGAGATTGCTTGTAAATTACGTTTGTAGGATGTTTGCGGGAAATGGGAATAATATCATGCAACTTAAAGGAAAGTAGGTCAGATTTATTAACTAAAGAGATATCAAGTCCATCTAGCGATGACTCAAGTGAACAGTGTAGAATTTCATATAGGGAATACATATCGGTCAGGAACGGAAAGAATCCAATGTAATCTGCGTAGAGATAAACGTGAGCCCATGTATGTACCAGCACAAAGGTCATGAAAACATTGATTACAACATGGGACATAACTTTTGCTCCTCCTCCTGCAGCCCGCTTATATTTGGACGTTCTAATGCCGTTTTGACAGCCGTAAACATACCTTGCTTTCATAAATTCCCCAAACAAATGCGTTATGTGTCCCGTGAACCCGTAACGTTGTATTGCGTCTAGCAGGATAGTGTACTCAACACTGTCATATGCATTCGCATTGTGTCCAAACACAATACTTGGGGGCTTGGGGCCTACTGCCGCCTTTGTCGAGCACATTCAATACGGCTCGCTATGTCGGCGTGAGCACACCAAATCGAACACCCAGGACTAAACAAACCTATGTGCCTTGGCTGAGACCACCTTTTACGTGATTAGTATTTTACGTGGTTGTGTTACTTGCTAAACCCACCAGGCTTTCCCCTACACGCCTGTTTTGCCGGCTTGCAACATGAACCGCAACGACGTGACTTGCGTCGGGAAGACACAACTGTTGTGGTCACGCCTGACTTATTTGAACGCTGCATACGTGCCGAACTGTTAACGCTGCCAGGTCGTACGGCTTTCTGAGAATTAGCACGTTAGAGGGTATGGACCATGCAAGAGGAATACTGCCGCGTTGGCTGCTGACGAAAATAGGGCAGGCCACAAATAAAGAATGCCTTCTTGCCCTGTAAACTGCAGTTGGAAATCTACAGCTCACGTCAGCCAATCAGTAACGAGAGTAACTTTGTCAATATTCAGTGTTATACAAGTCGGCGAGTAGTCGAAAAACTGCTTCAGCACGCTCGACGAGCTCGTGTTCATTAACGTTAATCTTCTCGGCACGGCGCGCATATTTTACGATTGGCTAAGTAACAGGTGAATGGAAGATTGGTGAACGAAAAGTAGGGAAAAGAAAAACAACGTCCACAACAGGGGGTCAGAAAATTTGGTTATTGGAATTCATCGTGTCTTCTTTTTTCTTCTTTTTCTTTTTTAACCTTGGGAGGATATTAGACAGTGTTGCGACTTGGGCTCCGACGACGTGGGATCCTCTTTCCTCGTTGACGGGTAAGTGAACGTGAAGCTGGGTCCTATATGCAGGACGTTTGACAAACACGTGCATATTTAATGCAAGGAACTACAGAAATGTTGAAGAAGTGGTAGTCACCGATCGTCCCGCCACCAGTTGTTCTTTTTATGCCTTGCAGCACCATTTTTCAGTCACTTACCCTAATCCGCTGTCAGGAGACCGATGACATCAGGTCCCACCAATCGGGAGGTAGGTTGCCCTTTTCTTGAAAGCGGAACTTGATCGGAAACGCACGCACGTAATGGGCACACACAGAAGGAAAGGAGGGGAACATACGCTGACTCCGATCGTATTCTGACAGGTGACGGCTGGTCATGGCACGGAGCGCGTCTCCAGCTTGGGAATGCCTCATTATGCGGCTGATAGGTCACGGGCGTTTCATTGCACTGACCGCGTCTCCAGCTGGGACGCGGCAATTTGTGCAGCTGACAGGCGACAGCCGTATCATGGGTAATTGCTCAAACCTCTGGTCATAAAGCATCACCGTCGAGAAACATTTTGACGAGGCCGTCAGCCCGTTCCCCATAATCGTGTGAGTCGTGGCCGAGAGGTGTGGCGGCCTGATCGGCCGATCACAACAGCAGTAAAACATCAAGAGCTTGGTCGCGCAACCCACCGGGTCGTTCCCAAGGGGGCGCTCATTAGCTCCATCCATCCATCCATCAATCCATCCATTCATCCATATATTCATCCATCCATCCATTCATCAATCCATAGATCCTTCCATCCATCCATCCATCCATCCATCCATCCATCCATCCATCCATCCATCCATCCACCCATCCATCCCTCCCTCCATCCATCCATCCATCCATCCATCCATCCATCCATCCATCCATCCATCCATCCATCCATCCATCCATCCATCCACTTATCCATCCATTCATCCATCCACCCGGCTTCTCCGCTTGGCGAACGCGCGATGGTGGATCTCGATGTCTTACTTACAGAATGGACCGATAGATGGCACGATCTGTTCTGTCCCCTCAGGTGCAGATCGTGGTGTGCAGGGTGCCGGAAGTGCCTGTACGTGACAGTCTCGTACAAACAGCCGTAGTGGCGGCTAATGACGGGATATGGAAAATGAGCCGAGAGAAACGCTTCGAAGTTGTCGAAGTAAACAGGGAAGTGAGAGGGTGTGGTGGTTTTAAGCGAGACGAGATCCACTTCAATTACAGGCTTGCACGAGAAGTGGGCTGGCGATTTGCTGGCCGTGCTGTTGCTTCTTTAGCGGGACCACGGGCGCTCAGGAGGCCGGAGTAGGCAGTAGTGAGGATAGCGTCGCCGTCAATAACAGAAAAAGCAAAACAAGAAAGAGAGCTCGCCATAGAATAGGCTACATCAACATGCCGGGCGGCAGAAGAAAAGAAAAGTGCGCAGAGATTGATGAGCACCGAAATAGAGAACAAATAGGGGTGTATGTGGTTACAGAAACGCACCTTAGAGACTCGGAAGAGCCGCCAGTGATTAAGAAATATGTTTGGGAAGTGTGCAACAGAGCACACTTCCCTGCTAAGTCCGAAAGAAAGGGGGGAGATTCGGAATGCTCATCCATCAGGGAGCCAAATGGAAAAGAGTAAAGTCAAAATGCCAAGAGCATTTTTGGTTATCAGGTACAACGAGTGGGAAAAAAACTAGGCAGCGCGTTATGAATTTGTGGACCGGAAATAATTGGACATAGAAGAATAAAGAGTTAGTGGAATGCATAAGTACTGATTTTAAGGGTTTCGGGAATGATGCTGAAATTATCCTGGTAGGTGACTTGAATGCCCACATAAAAGATTTAGATGGCTATATCGACAACAACGGGAAGTCAATGCCAGGCCTTTGTGAGCAACATACCCTCGTTATCATGACTACAGGGCCGAAGGGTGAAGGGCAGATCACGTGGGAAGCCGGCAATGAACCATTGATTACTGTCTGATGAAAGAAGGAATTCATGAAAAGTTGACAGAAACGGTCATTGATGAGGAAGGGTATAGCAGCATAGGGAGTGACCATAAACGCATCATCTTGAAATTGGGTGATGTATTTGGGAAATAGAGCAAGGAGGGCAAAATGGACAGGCCGAATTTGAACGCTGAACAAATAGCAAATATAACAACGAGGGTCGAGGAATAATTTGGCAAAGGGCCAAGTAAAGAGAGGGAATATAGTGAGCTTCTAAGTGTAATAACGACAGAAATACGGAAAGTGAAACAACTTGTTCTTTGGAAAAGAAAAAAATTAAACCGAAATTCTGGTGGAACAGAGAGATACGAGAATTAATCGCCGAATGACAGAAAGCACCCCAAGAGCACAGGCAAGCAAAGAAGGCGCAGTTGCTGCAGCGTTAATAGCCAGTAAACGGCAAATACACAGGGAAAAGAAGTCTATGGTTCAAATACTGATGCAAGCAATGATAAAAGGCGAAAGTCAAGGTTGGTTGTAAAAATACGTGAGAAAAAGAAGGCTGCATCTAGAATACTTTGTAACCACATAAAATTATTAGGCAGGAAGTCAACAACAACACAACAACATATCCTAAACGAAGATGGAAGCAAACTGGAATGGTGGTGGCATTAAATTACATCCGGAAAATAACAGCCGAAACTTTCTAAGTCCATCACAAGGTTGTATTTGCAGGAAAAAAGAGAATGAAAGAGAACCAGGTGAAAATGGTCTGGTGTTGACTATTTTCAACTGGAAGAAAGTTGAAGAGAAAATTCTTAAGTGCAGAGCCTCAGGGCTAGACGAGGTTCCCGTTAGGCTGCTTAATGAAGTAGGGCTGAAAAGTAATTAGGCTCTGGTGAAAACATTGGAAAAACATTAAAAGATAGACGAATACCAGATAGTTGGAGACAAAGTAGAATTAACTTCACTTATAAAGGTAAGGGGGACAAAGATAGAATTCACTCGTATAGACCATTCACCATTACATCGATAATATACAGTCAAGAAATGCAGGCAGTGAAATTAAAGCAGCAAGCGTGGGCAGAGAATAATGGCATTTCGGGAGAACTTCAGAATGGCTTCAGAATTGGAAGGCATTGGGATAACAACTGCTTTTTCCCTACTCAGTGTATTGAAATATCAAAAATAGAAAGCAGACCGTTATATGTTGACTTTTTAGACAATACAGGAGCCTATGAAAACGTAGACCGCAAAATTTTGTGGAATATTCCAGAAGGGGAAGGCTTAGTTGACGATTTTCTACAGGTATTGAGAGGGATTTACCTAGAAAATACCGTTTGCGTTCAATGGGAAGGGATGAGGAGCGAGGATAAAGTTTATACTGACAAGGGACTGAGGCAGGCGTGCCCTTTTTGCCCATCGCTGTTTATAATGTACACGGTGAGGATGGATAGTGCGCTAGAACGAGGCAATAGCGGGTTTAATCTCTCATGCAAACAGCCGGGTACAGTAACTGAGCAGCAACTTCCAGGTTTATTTTATGCGGATTGCATCATCATCATCATCATCATCATCAGCAGCAGCAGCAGCAGCAGCAGCAGCAGCAGCAGCAGCAGCAGCAGCAGCAGCAGCAGCAGCAGCAGCAGCAGCAGCAGCAGCCTGGTTACGCCCACTGCAGGGCAAAGGCCTCTCCCATACTTCTCCAACTACCCCGGTCTTGTACTAATTGTGGCCATGCCGTCCCTGCAAACTTCTCAATCTCATCCGCCCACCTAACTTTCTGCCGCCCCCTGCTACGCTTCCCTTCCCTTGGAATCCAGTCCGTAACCTTTAATGACCATCGTTTATCTTCCCTCCTCATTACATGTCCTGCCCATGCCCATTTCTTTTTCTTGATGTCAACTAAGATGTCATTAACTCGCGTTTGTTCCCTCGTCCAATCTGCTCTTTTCTTAACCCTTAACGTTACACCTATCATTCTTCTTTCCATAGCTCGTTGCGTCGTCCTCAATTTGAGTAGAACCCTTTTCGTAAGCCTCCACGTTTCTGCCCCGTAGGTGAGTACTGGTAAGACACAGCTATTATACACTTTTCTCTTGAGGGATAATGGCAACCTGCTGTTCATGATCTGAGAATGCCTTCCAAACGCACCCCAGCCCATTCTTATCGTTCTGATTATTTCCGTCTCATGATCCGGATCCGCCGTCACTACCTGCCCTAAGTAGATGTATCCCCTTACCGCTTCCAGTGCCTCGCTACCTACTGTAAATTCCTGCTCTCTTCCGAGACTGTTAAACATTACTTCAGTTTTCTGCAGATTAATTTTTAGACCCACTCTTCTGCTTTGCCTCTGCAGGTCAGTGAGCATGCATTGCAATTGGTCTCCTAAGTGACTAAGCAAGGCAATATCATCAGCGAATCGCAAGTTACTGAGGTATTCTCCATTAACATTTATCCCCGATTCTTCCCAATCCAGGCCTCTGAATACCTCCTGCAAACAGGCTGTGAATAGCATTGGAGAGATCGTATCTCCCTGCCTGACGCCTTTCTTTATTGGGATTTTGTTGCTTTCTTTATGGAGGACTACGGTCGCTATGGAGCCGCTATAGATATCTTTCAGTATATTTACATACGGCTCGTCTACACCCTGATTCCGCAATGCCTCCATGACTGCTGAGGTTTCGACAGAATCAAACGCTTTCTTGTAATCAATGAAAGCTATATATAAGGGTTGGTTATATTCCGCACATTTCTCTAAGGTTGAGTAGCCTTTACGGAATCCTGCCTGGTCCTTTGCTTGACAGAAGTCTAAGGTATTGCATTGTATTGCTAGCTAATAAGGAGGATAATTTGCCACGTCTGGCTAATATCTGCGGACAGGAAGGCAAGAATTTAGGTTTGAAAATCAGGCGTTATGTTATTCAATGGCTCTGCCAATACAGGGCCAGTAAATACCTTGGCTAAAAGAATATAAATACCTTGGTATATGGGATCAACGAGGGCGACACATACACGGAAACACAGGAAAAAACAATAAGAGTAAAAGGGAAGAGAAACGCAGCCATAATCAAGCACAGAACCCTATGGGGATACAATATATACGAGGTGCTCCGGGGTATGTGGAAACCTGCAAAGGTTCCAGTACTTAGTTTTGCAAATGTGATTGTTTGCTTTAAATCTTGGGTACACGCAGGACTCTATTGGAATTAAAGGTCAGTGGGTTGCCTCGCATTGGGTGCTCACGGATAGACTACAAATGAAGTAGTGCAGGGTAAAAAGGGGACTAGTTTTGAAGTGAGGGAAGCTCACAGTAAAATAGTTTATGAAGAAGACTGAGCAATATGGAACAAAGTAAATGGGCTGGTATAGTGTTCAGGTATATGTACAGGAAAAGCATTGATTAGCAGTGGGGGAAAAGAATTAGGAAGCTTACCAGCAAGCATGCGGCCTGTTGGGTGGGCAACACAGCAAGAAAGAACGTCAAGTGGAAAGTCAGCGCGGCTGAAATAATCTCATGTGTGGCGGCAATGATGATAAACCACTCATGAGAAACTATTTAAGAGGGGAAAACGAAATTATTAAAGAACCAATTTATGATAACCAAGGGAAGCTTATTACTTTTCGAAGCGAGATCAGGATGCCTTAGAACACGTACCTATATACGAAGGAAGAAGCATGTGCCTGCTGCGCTAAAGCTGGGGAAAAGATGGAGCATGTTTTATTAGAATGTGAAGACATCTGCCCAATGGTCAATTTAGGTACCACTGGCCTGCTTGAATCCCTTGGGTTCAGCGAGAGCAGGGGAAAAGGAAATATGTCCTCAATAAGGAGTAGTAAGAAGCGATTGGAGGATTGGTGGAAGAAAACTAGGGAAACGACAAAAAAAGAGGAGACGCACAAAGGTAAAATTCGATTTAGGGGTTCAGAAAACTTTGGTTGGGGGGTTCATAGTGTTGCGTTTGTTTTTTCTTTTTTTTAACCTTGGTGGGACATTAGGAAGTATAATATCAAGAGGTTTGTGGGGCAACCCACCGCCCGGTTCCAAAGGGAATGGTCGTAACATGCATCCATCCATCAAGCAAAGAACGCGAAAAAATCAAGCAGTCTGGGCGACAATTTGGCACTGGCCCATTTCGAATGGGATGCCAGTAAATTCAGTGTGTCATCATCATCATTAGAAGCAGGATAATCTATTTTCTATGTGCTAAATAGGAAATTGGGGTACTCGTCATTTAAGTGGGCCGATCCCGCTGATTGTGCAGCACATATCTCTGTTTCCTTAGCCGAATGCCGCCAACGTAGCACTCAATTTATGTACCACAGAGCTGCATGGGGTATGTGCCACTGCGTGTGGGCTACTGTAGTCACAGGTTATGTACCGATATATCTCAGTTAACTTTCAAAGTCATCTTTCCATTATGAGGAAGCTTTATCTCGGTCGCAACTCCGACGCGGCCTATTAAAATATATGTACAAGGCAAATACTTTTTTCTGAGATAACCCCTGTACTGATTTTGATGAAATTTGTTGCATTTAAAAGAAAAAGTTAAATTTTAGTGACTGTTGGAAGCGAAATTTCGATTTCTAGTTAGAAAAATTTCCAAAAATTTTGAAGCTTAAAAAATAAAACACGAAGTTTAAAAATTCATAGCTCTGCATCAAGAGCAGATATCGTCGTTGTGCGAACAGCCTCCATTAGATAATTGAAAGAGCCCAAATTCTGTATGTCATTTTACATCTTACGTGAATTTTTTACGTTGTTTACAAGTGTTCTCTAAAAGCTGCGTTGCCATGTCATAATTTTTTTGAGATTGAAGTGTAACATATCAATTTGGTCCGCTTTGGATGTAGTTTAACAAGTTTTTCACAGAATTGTACTATAAGCTTTCCTTGATGAGTTACAGAGTTGTAAACTTGATAGCTTCGTTTTGTGAAAATAATAGATTTTCACCAATATCAATAAAAAATTCACAATCTAAATTAAGAAAACGAAAGAAACAGTCACTATAATTTAGGTTTTTTTCTTTAAAACGCAAGAGGCTGCACATTTTAAATGCAAATTCTCCTTTTACGTGTATTTAGATAGGAGCAACCGAGTGAAAGCTTCCTCTTAAGTACATTGTCTCATATATATATATAAACACTATAACCAAGAATAAATAGCGTATGGTTCACATTTCGTAGACGACAAAGACAATTGACTCTGCCAGTTTATTTTACGGCGAAGTTGTTAGCTTCATGGTTGCCGAGATTTTTAGTGTATGCCTGCACGACCTTTGCTCACACGACAAAGTGGACATATTCAGGAGACATTGCAAAGAAACGGGCAGCGCAGGATGTCTTCTTTTCTCCAAAAAGCATCACAGGATGTCTTCAGATGCCATCGCGTGATGTCACGTTTGGTGTACTGACGTCCTCAGAATACCTCAACAGACGATATCGTCACGAGACGATGCCGTTATCACGCAACAAAACATTTTACGTGATGATTTCACAACGCGACCTTTGGTGCGATCACGTCATCACGACACATTTGACGTGCTTAGCTAAGCACGTTAATAGGAAGGTTTAGCTAAGGGGCTCCAATTTGAATGCATGGGAAAGGAGAAATCGTTTTTCTCGGCAAGCGCTACACCAAATTTCATTTTATTTGCTGCACTTAAATGAAAAATATGACGTCAAAGATTAAGTATTTGGGTGATATCGTAACGAACCGATGCCGTTATCACGAAACCTGACGCTTAACGTGATGTCATCGCGCGATATTTGAGATGATGCCATCGTCACGTTTCGTCAGCATGTCAAACAAGCGTGTCAGATTGGTTTAGTTACCATTGCATGGGAACACTGGATTTTTCGTGTCATGGGACATACATTGATTTGCCGTTCATAAAGAATATTTCCTTCAGCAATTGTAGTCACGGATTTCCACAGGATCACTGGAGATCTGCTTTCATAGGGACAGGAGGCGAGTCATTTTTTTTCATCAATACATCGTCAGGATGCAATCGGTGGCTCTGGTGGTCGAATCCGCAACCTTGTACTCTGCACAAGAACGTTGGCGTGAATGAGCCCCCACGACCACTAACAGAAGCATATAGCTGCCCTGAAGGAATTCGTTTTGAATTTTTTTTATACCAACGTCCTCTGTTCCTGTCCTCATTTTGAGCTCTCAATAGAGTTAGGTGGTCCGTCCCTTAGAAAATCCGGTGTCGCAGTGTTCTGATTCGACTATGAGCAAACGTTTTGGCGTATGTATACGTATGTGTACAAGAAAGAGCAGCATATCAGTTCTCCTCGTCTCCGCCTTCAAGGCAGCACAAGATTGAGGTACCACATGTCTCGTCACATTTCCGGAGAAGCGACCAGTTTAAACCAACATCTTTCTACTTCTCCTCTTTACCGTGGTCGGAGTAGGTTGAGACACCCTATAGCTTGCAAGCTTCACGGCCGACTGTGTATGTGATATTTTGGGACTACGCGGACAGAAGCGTTTGGAAATCATTCTACTTCGTGCAACCCATCGCGATCACCTAAAGGCATCTATGAATAATCAATCAAGGAAAGTTTTATTCATGTGAGATTTACGAAATGGGCTGTAGAAATTTCCTAATCATGCAGCAGAGGCATGCCAGCTAAGATGCATGCGCCCCATTTGTGGTTAAAGCAAGCGCATGATGCACCTTATTGATGTAATTATTATTGATCCTTGCCTTAGAAACATCGGTGTCGCTGTGTTATAATTCGCCCGTGAGCAATCGCTTTCGCGTATGTATACGTATGTGTATAAGAAAGGGCAGCATATCAGTTCTCCTCATCAACGCCTTCAAGGCAGCACAAGATTGAGGTACCACATGTCTCGTCGCATTTCCGGCGAAGCGACCAGTTTAAATTATTATCTTTCCACTCCTTGTTTTTACCGTGGTCGGAGGAGGCTGAGACGCCCTATAGCTTGCCAGCTTCACGGCCGACTGTGTGAGCGAAATTTGGGGAGTACGAGGACAGAACCATTTTGAAATTTTTACACATTGTTTAACCCATCGCGATCACCTAAAGTCATCTATGATTGATGAATCGAGGAAGTTTGTATTAATGTAAGATTAAAGAAATGGGCAGCAGAAACTTCGTAATCACGCAGCAGAGGCATGCCAGCTGAGATGCATGCATTCCCTTTGTGGTTAAAGCAAGCGCATGATGCACCTTATATGTTATATGTTATTTTTAAATATGATTAGCGGTTGGTGCCCCTTGCCTTAGAAAGTTTGGTGTCGCTGTGTTCTAATTCGTTAGTGAGCAAAACCTTTCGCGTATATATATATATACGTATGTGTACAAGAAAGAGCAGCATATCAATTCTCCTTGGCTCCACTTTCAATGCAGCACAAGATTTAGGTACCACATGTCTCGTCACATTTCCGGCGAAGCGACCCATTTAAACCGTTATCTTTCCGCTTCTCGTTTTTACCGTGGTTGGAGGACGCTGAGACGCGATAGAGCTTGCCAGCTTCACAGCCGACTGCGTAAGTAAGATTTTGGGACTACGAGGACGGAACCATTTAGAAATCTTATTACAGTGTGTAACCGATCGCGATAACGTAAAGTCATCTATGAATGATCAAATAAGGAGGTTTTTACACATGTATGGTTTACGAAATGGGCACATTAAATATCTGAAACAAAAATGTCTAAAAACAATGAACTTAATGAAACTTCTGTCTCAGACTGTGGGGTAGTGACAGAAAGTGTGTAATGAATCTCTACAAGAGCCTAATTTGGTCACGAATTGACTATGCTGCGGAAGTGTATAACTCTGCCGCCCCGAGCGCGCTAAGGATGCTGTATCCTGTCCACCATCTAGGCATCCGCTTAGCAACTGGCGCTTTCAGAACAAGCCTGATTGAAAGCTTATATGCCGAATCGAATGAGTGGCCGCTCCACTTGCAGAGATCATACATCAGCTTTACATATTTCATTAAAGTGCACTCTAATCCTGAACATCCATGTTTCAATACGGTTACTGATATGACGTGTGCTGCACTTTTCCGCAACCGTTCGTCTATATAAGACAGCCTTTCTCGCTGGATGTGAAGGAGCTTAGCGATGAAATGCATGTCCCACTCCTGGAGCATCACCTAATGCGCACAACCAAGCTATTACCTCCTTGGGACTGGCAGGTCACAGAATGTGACGTATCCTTTCTAAAAGTTTCAAAGCATGCTCCAGAGGTCGAAATTCGTATGCATTTCCTTGAACTTCAGTACAAGCACTCATGCACAGAGTTCTACACAGACGCTTCCAAGTCACATGTCGATGTATCCTATGCAGCCGTCGGTCCATCTTTTTCGGAATCGGATGTGCTACATCCGGAAACAAGTATCTTCACGGCAGAGGCCTACGCTTTATGGTCGGCTGTAAAGCATATAAAAAAATCAAAACTCCAAAACGCCGTTATATATACAGACTTCCTAAGTGTCGTGAAGCCCTAATGTTACCCTACAAAGATAAAAATCCTGTACTTACGGAGGTCTATTCCGACTTGTGCAAAGCTTATCTTTCTAACCAGCATATCATCATGTGCTGGGTACCTGGCCACAGGGGAATCGAAGGTAACGTTCTGGCAGACCAGATGGCTACGTCAATTGCACCCCCTGCCGTTAATAATACTACTTTGGTGCCACTCACAGATCTTACATACCTGTTATCTTACATATCTCTTACATGCCTCTCACAGATCTCACAAACCTTACATACGAAAAAAACTGCGAAACCACTGGCAACGCATGTGGGACGCAGAAGTACATAATAAACTGCACGTTATAAAGTCACAGTTAGGTTTTTGGCCCTCTCCAACAAGATCTTGGCAAACAGATGTCCTATTCTGACCCCGCAGAATAGGACACACACTTGGCACCCATAATTATCTGCTTACTGGAAGTGAACCTCCAACCTGTGGTAGATGCGGTGAGATGCTTAGCGTCCTTCACGTGCTCCTGGAGTGTGGGGATGCCGAAACGGAGAGAGAGAAACATTTTCCGCTTGCTTACCATTATTACATCCCTCAACACCCGGCTATGTTTCTTGGTAAGGAACCCCTTTTTGACACCAAGGCAATCCTCAACTTCTTAAATGATGTCGTACTACATGTTATATGGCCATTAAATTCGTAGAGCATCCTCGCTCCAGAGGATGCCGCTGCGATTGCATAGCACATGCCCCAGGCCGTTGTTTTTCAAGGGCTCTAAGGAGGCAGTAGTGCTCTAGCATATCTTATAAACTGATATATTTTTACACATCATATCATTCTATTTAAATGCATCTCAATGTTCATAGTACACGTCATAAGTCATCGCCATAATCTTATTACACAGATTTTACGCACTTTAGCGCGACCATTTTTAATGCCCCTCTACAGCCACGTCACACCAACTTCATCGAACTCATTATTACACTGCGAAGTCATTACCACGTACATGGCGCTTAAAGAAGGGAATTGCGCTAAGAAAGACACGGACGAGTAAGGACATGGACGGGCGCAATTCCCTTCTTTAAGTATGTACGACCGACTCGCCCAACAACGTGCTCTCCTTAATTACATGGCGCTCCTTGGCCATACTTGGCCCTTGCGCCATAAAACATCATATAGTCATTCTGATAGCGGTTATTTATTTATTTTATTTGTTTGTACATATTGCAGCCCCACAGGAGGGCTATTGCACGAGTGGGTAAAAACACTAGTGAACAAAAAGCAGAGTCAACTCAACAATGACTCTTACAACATCGTTACAATCATATACAAATCTTACAAATCGTTTTCATCGATTCTTAAAAAGCAACGACACTGCGATGTGCACACATAAAGTATAAACATAAAGTACAAACCAATAGTTAAGTCAGCATTTCCGAAATATAGTTCAAGACATGATCAGGTTCAGATGAGCACGAAATTTCGTATGGTACTGGTGGTTTGAGTCGTCTTTCTCGTAGGACCGGGATTTAATTCTACATCACCGCTAAGGAAAAGCCGATTTGACCAAAACAGTGCACGCATAAAACAAGACCAAAAGCTCCGTGAGAAGAAGAGCAGCTGCAAATAACGATCATCTGTCCTCAAACAATGGGCGTGTTTGAAGTAACGTACCGGCACTAAAAACAAGACGAGAATAAGCATCCTGTAGGTGCTGCTCCGGTCTTGCCCGGTGACGAGTGATGCCGGGTCTAGGAATTTTAAGCGCTGTGTGGATGACGTTATTGACAAAAAGCATGCTCCTATAGGGCCATCCGATGACGTCACATATAAATTTAAGCCATATGGCGCAACGATAGGACTACTATCGCACTTGCCAAAGCTGTCACACGGGTTGGTGAAAGGGCAGTTCGGACGCGAACTATCACACGCGGGCACAGGCTGTAACTTCAAATGCAGCGCATGGTCAACGGACGCATCCATTTGGAAGCACCTCGAGGAAAAGTCAGCGCTGAAGATTTCAGGTGAACAGCAAAGAAACTGCACGAAAAACAAGACGCGATTAAGCATCCTGTCGGTGCTGCTGCGGTCTTACCCACTCTGAATATGCTTATGGCACGTTGAAGATGAAGAACGCCAAATGTGGGGTTGCTTTTGCTTTCAAGATGATAGCTGCAGGCTTGTTAAGAAAATGTGTGACCGCGTTGAATCTCTTGCTCTGCTATAACATGTCAGGGCCATGAGCGAGGCAGTGCGGCAAAATGTACTTTTTGCTTCCCTACAGAACCTTCCGATTAAAGAAAAAATTGTTTGCTGATATATTTATGTGCTTCCAGTTACATTCCATTTACCTGGAGCCGCTTTTTATCTGAGTGTTGCCCAACAAAATTCAGAAATAAGCTTTGTTTATTTATTTAAGGGCATATATCAATTTATCATTTGTACAGATTTTTAAAATAACAAAAGCCAAGGGAATATTTCGACGCCTTCTGCGTCACTGAACGAATCATGCACTTTTGCAATATGATTCGATTGAATATGAAATATTTTGATAGCGAAGCGGCTAACTGGAGTATTGAAGCGCTCAAGAACGTTATATTCCAGTTTACAGTTTTCTAGAAAGACGGTATTACTTACGACGTCTATATGTTAGCAAATGTGAAGGATATTAAGGGCCTTATGCGGGGAATATTTGAAGTGCGTTTCTGAATTACTGTTGAAACAAACATTTCTAAGCCCTCGTTGACGGTCCGTTTGGAAGCGTTTCATCAAATGCTTTAAAGGTTCATCCGATTCCTTGGGAAGACAACAAATGACACAGGTTTCACATGTTGAGCATTGGAGAGCATTTTTGGGTGACGTGAACCTAAAGTGTCAAATGCGCAGATCAATTAGGTGCTTTGAATATAACTGCCAATGCTCGCATTCTAGCAATTTTTTTTTAATTTATACGAGAAACGTAGTTGCGTTCTTCCTGTTTCCTCCTAAAAACATACAAAATATGCTTCTTATATTTCATTCAATGAGGAAGATCTTGAGTCATTAGTGATAAGTTCTAGCCTGTGTAGCTTAATAACGGACTTTGTAGGCGGAATGAAGCCTTCCAGAGTTTGATGCAGTCATTAGGAGCAACGATTCCAGAAGCCCCAAAGGAAATGCACAAGTAACCTGCTTTGCACAAGGTGAACATAAGGCAACTATAACGTCTATTTTGTGGCGAACCTTTCACGCACATGATTGAAATACAAGTGTTGCAAATAATTACAGAATCCCTATTTCTTCGCTATTTTCAAGCCTCATCGAGAATTCGTACTTAGTACCTCCGGTGTCCTCGGGGAACTTTGAACTAAGCAACGCAGTTTTCTTCATTCCAAATAAATAAGAAATATGGGGCCCGGTATATTAATTTGTAGGTAATGTTCAAAGCTTTTAGGCTAATGGCGGGCTCTGGAACGAATTGCGCATGGAAATTTTCTGGGGCATCATATTTTCGTTTTATGAGTGGAGCAAAATTTTCCCCGCTGTCTTGGCACAGCCGCAAAAGCCAGGAAAATCAAATTTAAGAAATGTGCAGGGAACGCAATAGAAAACGTGTTTTAAAATAAATCCTTCTGGAATAGAAACAGGTGCTGGAAAAAAATATTTAAGTGCGTGAAAGTTTTCTTTTGTCATTTTACGGTATGTTTCTCTGTGTCAAGAATGAACCCTGTGTTATAGAAAATTGATATTGTGCCTGAGTAGGGGGAATGTCTTGGGTTATTTTATGGTGAAATTAGAAGTGCTCCATTAAGTTAGGCATGCCCAGAGAAATACGCATTCATGTGATCCTAGCGGCATACGAATAGGTGGCGTAAAATTTTCCATGAAGTTCTAGTAGAACTACAATGGCAACCAACATGAAACTTAGAAAAGCAGGGCTGACTAGTATGGCGCATCTTTGTGCCATGTTATATATGTAGCAGTCAAGTACCGCTTCTGCAAACCTTTTCTTCAGCAAGTGTTCCAAAGCGTCACGCTGTCGTTATTAGGTACCTTTGCCCATGTAACGAGATTCTTTTTTCACATTGTGACACAAAATTCTAAAGTTTCCGCCTTAATTGTCAGCGCTGAAAACTATTACTGAAATGACATTCCCTTATGAAAATGACTGTTTAAATGTTTTTGGCATATTGTTGATGAATTGTTGACTCAATAGCCTTTCAACAATACCCCAAATATTGAAACCGCAGAGCAATAATTCAACAGTAAAGTTGTTGCGTAGTTAACAACAAAAAATGTCGTTGATAAAATTCTGTTGATATATTGTTGATTGGTATTGAGTATTATTATTGAGCCATTGTTGAGCAGGTTCCAACAATAAACTGGTTGACTGAATGCTGTTAACTTATTGTTGAATAATAACCGTCTCGAGCAATATTGAGTTTCGAAGTATATGTTAAAGACACACGCAAGTATGTATGTGTGCGTCTTTTGCACGTACATGCTGCTTTACTGATCACTTAATCATCATTGCATATATACAGCGTGTTGCTTTTCGTTACTTGAACCAAGACGTGTCTACCGAGTGGGCAGGGATACAGTGACCCCAGGCCACCATGTAGATACGCCTATAGTTCAAATTACGTGACTTGGCCCCACTTCAGAGAGTGGGGGAGGGGATGTGCCCCATTCACGTTACTGGTTGGCGCCCCGGCCTGGTCCATCTACCGAGTGGGCAAGGGGACAGTGATCCCTGCCCACCCAGTAGATACGTCTCTGGTTTACCTTACGTGAAACGCCCTACACACACACACACACACACACACACACACACACACACACACACACATATATATATATATATATATATATATATATATATATATATATATATATATATATATATATATATATATATATTGACACGTGTACTTATACTTATCGGGCGACCACGTTTCGCCGCCTAACAAATCTTATCGCACAGCGCGGGACGCGCTTGCATGTATGCGAAGTTTCTGGAAAGTTATCGATGCTTCTATCCGCAGTCTGTTGTCGCCGAACCTTGTGTTATTTGATTTATTCGCCTGACGCGAATGGTGTAGAACTTTGTGGAAGGCACGCGGGTCCTAACGATTAGTCTGGAACATTCGACGATTCTGTATAAAAGCGGACGCGCTTGACCCGCTGATCAGATTTTCGACGATCGCCGACCGTGTTCGCCGCTATCGTTGTGCTATAAGTGTAGCATGTTTTGTCAGCACAGGTTCGCCCAATGAAAGTTAGTTTTGTATTTCACCGTATTGCTCCTTTCTTCACGGTCACTACCACGTGACATCTGGTGGAGGTGCTTGTGCGTTCATGTACCGAACACCCCCGCAAAGCCGCGATCCAAGCCCGAAGCCCGAGGACAAAACCGACATCGCCCAAGACCAGCGTGCTAGCCGCAGACTGCAAGGACTGCCCCCAGAGCACGGACTTTTACCTGAGACGACAAAGAAGATCGTGGTCATGACAAGCCCAATGGCTGTACCAGCGTCCCCCGTTATCCTACAACAACCTCGGGACCCACCAACCTTCCATGGAGCAGCGACTGAAGACCCGGAATCATGGCTGGAGACCTACGAACGAATCGCGACATTTAACAACTGGGACTCCGACGACAAGCTGCGGCATGTCTACTTCGCCGTAGAAGACGCCGCGAGAACGTGGTTTGAGAACAGGGAGTCGACCTTGACAACGTGGGACCTGTTCCGTAGCGGCTTCCTGCGCACCTTTACAAGCGTCGTGCCCAAGGAAAGGGCCGAAGCTATGTTCGACGCCCGAGTGCAGCTACCAAACGAGAATGTTGCCATCTTTACGGAAGAAATGAGCCGTTTGTTCCGCCACGCCGACCCGGATATGGCCGAGGAGAAGAAAGTCCGCCTAGTGATGCGTGGTGTACAGGAGGAACTTTTCACCGGAATGGTACGAAGCCCACCGAAGACCGTCGACGAGTTTCTTCGTGAGGCCACCAGCATCGAGAAGACACTCGAGATGCGAAACCGGCAATTCGACCGCCGCACCAACTCTACAAACTATGCCGGAGTTCAATCACTGGCCTCCGACGACCTGCGCGAGGCTATCAGGGCAGTCGTACGAGAGGAGCTTCAGAAGATCTTCCCGTCGTCGCAGCCTCAAGTGGCCTCGATCGCTGACATCGTCAAAGATGAGGTTCAGCGGTCGCTTGGAGTTCCGGAGGTGCAACCTCAATTACCGCAACCTCAGCCAGAAGCGATGACCTACGCCGCCGTCGCACGCCGTCACGGTCCTCCTCCACGACCGCGCCAGGGCCCTGTAACGCTGCAGTTCCGTCGACCACCGCCGCCAGCACGCCCACCTGTCGCCCAGCGCAGCTACCCGAGGAAGACAGACGTTTGACGCGCTCCTGACCACCGCCCGCTCTGCTACCACTGCGGAGAAGCGGGTCACGTCTACCGACGATGACCATACCGCGACATGGGACTCAGACGGTTCGCCGTCAACGCGCCGCGTCCACAGCTTGGGGAGCGCCCACGCGACATCGCCGATTACCTAGCCGCCACTCAGTGGAACTCCCAACGACCATCCCGTTCGCCGTCACCAGGCCGCTACCTGTCGCCGCAGCGCCGACCACACACCGACCCAGCCGGGGGCCGCTCTGCGAGCCCATATCCGGAAAACTAAAAGCAGCAACCGATGTAGGTGCGGTTGCTGTTCGTCGAACTTACGAAGATCCTCCGCCGCCGCCGAAGATGCCGAAGAGACCATCTCGACGACATAATAACGACACGCCGCCGTCCCGACGAAATCCGGAAGCCCAGACTACACCGACGAAAGACGACTATACGACGCGACGTTCCAACTTCAGTTCAACATGACGCAGCCGTGATTCGACGCCAAGACCTAACTGCAACGCCAGACAAAGAACCACCGACCTTGACGTGCTTCTCGACGGCCACGCAGTTACCGCCTTAGTGGACATAGGGGCTGATTACTCCGTAATGAGTGGACACATCGCCGCACAGTTGAAGAAAGTTAAGACCGCATGGGAAGGCCCTCAAATTCGGACCGTGGAGGACACCTCATCACGCCTACATGAATGTGCACGGCAAGAATAACCATTCATGACCGGACTTACCCTGCCACCTTCGTTATCCTCCAACAGTGTTCACGAGACGTCATTCTCGGTATGGACTTTCTGAACCAACACGGCGAAATCATCGACCTGAAGTCGAAGTCAATAACGCTGTCGGAAGATAAAGCGATACCGCCGGAGAGCCCTCGCAGTCACCACGCCTTGAGTGTGCTCGAAGATCAAGTGAGCATCCCGCCTCGCTCCAGCATTGTTATTTCGGTCGGCACCGAAACACCCGCTGACGTAGAAGGCGTCATCGAAGGCGACCGACGTCTACTCCTAGACCGTCAAATTTGCGTCGCAAGAGGGATCGCTCGACTACAAGGAGGGAAAACTGAAGTATTGCTGACAAACTTCAGCAAGGAGTTCAAGCACATCAAGAACGGCCCGACGATCGCATACATCTAGGAAATTCTGGAAAACAGCAATGCGTTTGTCCTCTCGGATTCTGCCGCATCTACCCCGACGACCGTAGTTTCCGAGCCAGACTTCGACATAAATCCAAGTCTCCCCACGATTAAGCAACAACAGCTCAGAAGTCTACTTCGACGATACAAACAGTGCTTTTCAACGTCATCACGGATTCGACAAACCCCAGTCGCAAAGCATCGCATAATAACCGAAGAGTGCACTCGACCTCTCCGCCAGAGCCCATACCGAGTTTCGACGCGAGAACGTGAAGCTATAAGAGAACAAGTCGACGAAATGCTGCGCGACGACATCATCCAGCCGTCGAAAAGCCCGTGGGCATGCCCAATTGTCCTGGTAAAGAAAAAGGACGGAACCCTACGTTTCTGCGTCGATTATCGTCGACTGAACAAGATCACGAAGAAGGACGTATACCCCCTCCACCTATAGACGAGGCATTGGATCGGCTCTGCAACGCTAAATACTTCTCGTCAATGGACCTCAAGTCTGGCTATCGGCAAATAGAAGTCGACGAAAGAGATCGCGAAAAGACCACCTTCATCCCCCCAGACGGCCTCTACGAGTTCAAGGTTAATCCATTCGGATTGTGCTCGGTGCCTGCAACGTTCCAGCGCGTGATGGACACAGTTTTAGCAGGATTGTAGTGGCAGACCTGTCTCGTTTACTTGGACACGTCGTCGTCTTCGCCGGAAACTTCGACGATCACCTGACGCGGCTTGCGACAGTACTAGAGGCCAGCAAGTCATCAGGGCTCACTATGAAGCCGGAAAAGTGCCGCTTCGCTTACGACGAGCTTCTGTTCCTAGGGCACGTAATCAGCAAATCTAGTGTCCGCCCAGACCCGCAAAAGACAGCTGCCATCGCACAGTTCCCGCAACCCATCAACCAGAAGGCAGCGCGTAGATTCCTTGGCATGTGTGCCTACTACAGGCGCTTTCTCAAGGACTTTTCACGCATCGCCGAGTCGTTGCGCGTCTAAATGTGATGTTGAGTTCAAGTGGGAAACGCCGCAGGCCGACGCACTTGAAGAACTCAAACGACGCATGCAGTCGCCGCCGGTACTTGTGCACTTCGACGAGTACGCCGATACAGAAATTCATACTGATCTATATGGCAGGCCATTCAAAGTCGTCAGCGACCATCACGCGTTGTGTTGGCTAGCGAATATAAAGGATCCCTCAGGACGACTAGCGCGGTAGAGCCTCAGACTACAAGAATACGACATCACTGTAACATACAAGTCCGGACTAAAACACTCCGATGCCGATTGCCTATCACGCGCCCCCATTGACCCGCCGCCGCAGGATGACGAGAATGACGACGCATTCCTTGCAATGATAAGCGCGGGAGACTTCGCTGAACAGCAACGTGCAGCCCCGGAGCCAGAAGGCCTCGTCGAATATTTCGAAGGGCACACCGACGTTGTCCCCAGGGCATTTAAGCGCGGGTTATCTTCCTTCACGCTTCAAAACAATCTACTCGTGAAGAAGAACTTCTCACCAGTCCGCGCCAACTACCTTCTTGTTGTCCCGTCAGGACTTCGTCCAGAAGTATTGCACGCCCTACATGACGATCCGACCGCTGGACACCTCGGATTTTCCCGGACACTATCGAGGATACAAGAAAAGTATTATTGGCCGCACCAGACCGCCGACGTCGCACGTTATGTCAGAGCATGTCGAGATTGTCAGCGACGCAAGACACCGCCGACAAGGCCAGCCGGATTACTACAGCCAATCGAGCCTCCTTGCCGCCCATTCCAGCAGATAGGGATGGACTTGCTGGGACCCTTTCCGACGTCAACAACAGGAAATAAATGGATCGTCGTGGCGACGGACTACCTCACCCGCTTCGCTGAAACCAAAGCACTGCCGAAAGGTAGCACAGCCGAAGTGGCGAAATTCTTTGTCGAAAACATCCTGCTGCGACATGGCGCCCCAGAAGTCCTCATCACCGACAGAGGAACGGCCTTTACAGCGGAGCTCACCCAAGCCATCCTGAAACACAGTCACACAAGGCACAGGAGGACAACGGCCTACCATCCACAGACGAATGGTCTTACGGAGCGGCTGAATAAGACCCTCGCCGACATGCTAGCGATGTACGTCGACGTAGAACACAATACCTGGGATGTCGTCCTTCCGTACGTAACATTCGCCTACAACACGGCGGTGCAAGAAACAACACAGATCACGCCGTTCAATTTGGTTTACGGCAGGAACCCGACGACGACGCTCGACGCCATGCTACCGCACGTCACTGACGAGGAGAATCTTGACGTCGCCACCTATCTCCAGCGTGCCGAAGAAGCCCGACAGCTCGCCCGCCTACGTATCAAGAACCAGCAGAGGACCGACACTACAACCTGCGACGACGCTTCGTCGAGTACCAGCCCGGCAACCGTGTTTGGGTATGGACCCCGATACGCCGACGAGGACTCAGTGAGAAGCTACTGCGACGCTATTTCGGACCCTACAAAGTCATCCGACGTATTGGCGCACTGGACTATGAGGTCGTGCCCGACGGCATTTCGCTGTCACAGCGGCGCCGCTCACGACCTGAAATTGTCCACGTTGTGCGACTGAAGCCGTACGACCAGTGTTGACTAACTTTGGGACTTCGCGTAACTGACCTCTGGACTTTGTTTCTTTTCGTTGTTTTGTTACTTATGTTTAATAAGTGTCCTTTTGTGTTTTGCTCTCTTATATTTGTAGCATCGGGACGATGCTTTTTTTAGAGGGGGGTATTGACACGTGTACTTATACTTATCGGGCGACCACGTTTCGCCGCCTAACAAATCTTATCGCACAGCGCGGGACGCGCTTGCATGTATGCGAAGTTTCTGGAAAGTTATCGATGCTTCTATCCGCAGTCTGTTGTCGCCGAACCTTGTGTTATCTGATTTATTCGCCTGACGCGAATGGTGTAGAACTTTGTGGAAGGCACGCGGGTCCTAACGATTAGTCTGGAACATTCGACGATTCTGTATAAAAGCGGACGCGCTTGACCCGCTGATCAGATTTTCGACGATCGCCGACCGTGTTGGCCGCTATCGTTGTGCTATAAGTGTAGCATGTTTTGTGGGCACAGGTTCGCCCAATGAAAGTTAGTTTTGTATTTCACCGTATTGCTCCTTTCTTCACGGTCACTACCACGTGACAATATATATGCCTTCATGATTGGGGCATCTATAGCTGCCGCAAGGTAATATTTGAAAAGTTGATGCACTGCTGGAAAAATTCACTATCATTCACACCCGTTTTCTTTGCCGGGTGTCCCAGCTAACGACAGCCAGAGTTTCAAAATATGGCAATGCAATGAGGCTGGACAGAAGGATAGATAGAAAGACAGAAACTGTTTACTCGGACGTGTTGCCAACTGCTCCGCAACTTTCAAATTGGAATTGCTTTCCTAACTTCCTTGCTTCAGAAGCTGGTTGGTTATCCTCGACTAATTAGCTAATTAAGCAAAATACAAAAATAGCGCAACACGCTACATACAAAAGTGAGTAACATGCATTTAGTCGCGTCGTCATAGAGTGCATAGAGATTACACTCGGCCTAAAGTTTGCAGAAACACCCTGCATATATATATATTTATATATATATATATATATATATATATATATATATACTGTTTGAGATTACGACAAACGTCGCTATAAGCAGTGACAAACAACCGATGATTGGACGCATCCTGCATTTCCATCGGCGTCCATTATATGGGGCCAGTGCCCTGGCTGTATCTTAGGAAACAGCGTTGCATGCCTCCATGTTAAATATGGTCAAGGTGGCGGAGAAAGGTAACAAATTTCACATCTGGGGTTTTACGTGCCAAAACCACACTTTGATTACGAGCCACACTGTAGTAAGAAACTCCATATTTATTTTGACCAGCTGGGGTCCTTTAACCTGCACCGAATGCACTTAATGAGAGGTACAAATTGAAGGTAGTACAGGTCTAAGCCCTTATATCCAGTCATGATGACCAGTAAGTCGAAAGCTTTTATGAAGACGTGGAATCGGCGATGGGTACAGACAAAGCAAAATACACTATTCTGATGGGCGACTTCAATGCCAAGGTAAGCAAGAAGCAGGCTGGAGATAAATCAGTGGGGGAATATCCCTATTGCAAAACCCAGTCCCACTGGGACCCAGTGCGCCGGATTATGGGCCCAGTGCAGCGCGCTGGATGCTGGGGCGCTGGGAATGCGCAGCGTGCTGGGAGGCACTGGCTACTCGCGCGAAAAACAGCTCTAGCGCGTTAAATATGCGGTGCCTGGACGCCGTATATATTTTTTTGAATACAGAAAGCTACAAGGAGCGTTTTAGTGCAATGAAAAAAAGAAAAAAAAAGCAAAAATGAAACTGTACGACCAGGATTCGACCGTCCAACCTATAGATCCCAAGCCTGACACCCTGCCGCTACGCCACGCCAGCAGACTTTTTTTTTCCTTTATTGCCGGTCATTGGCCCGGATAAAAATACACATTCAGAAATAATCAAAAGGCACACTCACAATATGTTAAAAACGACTGCAGAGCTTGTGCGGCTGCGCTTGTGCTAAAATTTCCTCATCGCCAATAATAATTCCACACGTGGCAACCACTCTGGGATGCACTACAGCAACTTTTGTTCCTCTACAAAGTTCCGTATGCTTTCTTTGAAATACTGGCGAGCCGCTCTTGCATCGAGATCAGCGTGCCTTACCGCCATTCTACATTTCCAAATGCTCTGCAGGGCCATAAGCATGATCACATCGAATGTGGTACCATCATCACTTTCTATTGGCAAGTAGCGAATCCCATACGCATCTAGGGGGAAATCTTTTTTGATTGTGCGCTGGAGCACATCCCAGAGGGAAACGGCATCCCAACAATGCAGAAAAACATGTTCAATTGTCTCCTCCTGCCTGCAAATTGTACAAGGAGTGCCCCAAGGAACAAAGAAACCTCTTTCAGCCAGCCACGGTTTGACAGTCAGCGTTCCGAATGCAATTTAAAAAAGAACGTCTTAGCGCCTGACGGTACTAGCATCGCCTTAACGCGCTTCAGAACATTGTGCCTATGGCTAGCTCTGTAGAGAGACCGATATAAAGGCACGGGAAGAACAACATCACACAGGTCCCTGTGCAGTTTTTTCCAGTTGACGTCACTCAAATATTGAGGTGAAAAACGCGCTGACAAAAACCTGCATTAAACCACAACTTCACGTAGAATTTCATAAACACCCACTGGCAAACCAACTTCGCCTGGGCAAACACTTGCCCGAAATGGTTGTCTCAGCGGGACACGCCAGCAGACGAAAACACGAGGATAATTTACCATGTCAAAGCCGAGAAGCAGTTTGTTGCGCAAAGCTACGTCTTGTACAGGCATGGTTGATGCTCTATCGCCCAGCAACTAAAACTCACGCCTGTACCAGAAAGAAAAAGTTGCTGTCCGTATTCAGCAGTATGCTTGGAAGTGCCACAACATCGATTTTCACTTGCGATTGCTATATTAACTTCGAAAAAGGTCCTAAATGAACCGCCGACCCGGGACGGTGTATGGGCTGTTACTGCGGATTTCGATAGCCGTTTCTTGTTCTTCACGCAAAGGATATGCAACGTTTCCTTAGTTCAGTGATGCCTTTCAGTCAGCACACCTGTCTAGTCATATATCTTCGTCAGAGAAGCGCAGGCTAGTGCTGGGAGCCTTCGGCGATAGCGCATATACCTGTGTTTATGACGCGTCACATCAGTGGTCATCGCTTCTTGTGCTGGCACTGTACACATGAAAAAAATTTTTATTTTAGAACACTGATGCGAAAGCCTAAATATAGAGTGATTTATCCTTGTTATATTTCTTGATACCTGAGCCTAGACACGCCGATAGCGTGAGGACAGACTCGGCTGATACGCTAGGTCTAAGCTTCGGTGGGGACCGATCTCGGCGCGGGTAGCTGGCGAAAGCTAAGATGTGCGTATTTTAGCCTCAAAACTTTTTTCAGTACAATAGGGAAAGTGGAAGTGCACGAATAACTTCAGCTTTGTTATCGGTGCGATAATATCATTCAGCGATAAGCTTCGAACTCGGGGTCCGTCGCGCGTCTGAACGACTTCTGCATTTCATGTCCACTCCACAACACTGCGACAACGGCGACAATTCCCAGTCGTACGTTACGTGCGAACTACTTAAAAACGCGGCGTCCACTGCGTTTACGTGGTTTCGTCCAAGAATTTACCTATCCGCCCAGTCGAAAGGGAAAACAAAATAACGAAAGTGATTTTCAGTTTCGAATGTGCATGAATAAACATGGGCAGCTCACGCACCTATATTCCAAGCTTGGACACGAAATAGGGCTTTATAACCCCAAGATATAGGGTTATTTAGGACAAGAGACTAGTATCAAGCGATAAGATTGTATAAATTAAGTATTTACTATTCAGCAGCGCTCGTCCATGCGTACTGGAACCAGCGCGGCACAAACACAACCAGTGCAGTTTCCAGTGTGAGTCAGCGAACTGCAGCGAGAACCAGCGCCTGTACAGCACAAACCACTGCGCCCCAGCGGCATGGCAGTGGAACCACCGTCTCTTCCACTGGGACCCAGCTCTTATCCAGCGTTCTCACTGGTGTCCCAGTGAGTCCCAGCGAGTGCCAGCGTACCCAGTGCGACCCAGTGCCAAAAAGCGCGCTGGTTTCACATTGGAAGACGCTGGGAGACGCTAGTTTTTGCAATAGGGATGGCATAGGCTATAGGAACAGCAGGGGAAGGTTATTAGTAGAATTTGCAGAACAGAATAATATGCGGATAATGAATACCTTCTTCCACAAACGGGTTAGCCTAAAGTGGACGTGGAGGAGACCAAATGGCGAGACTAGAAATGAAATAGACTTCATACTCTAAGCTAACCCTGGCATCATAAAAGATGTGGACGTGCTCGGCAAGGTGCGCTGCGGTGACCATACTATGGTAAGAAGTCGAATTAGCCTAGTCTTGAGGAGGGAACGGAAAAAACTGGTACATAAGAAGCCGATAAATGAGTTAGCGGTAAAAGGGAAAATAGAGAAATTCCAGATCAAGTTACAGAACAGGTATTCGGCTTTAACTCAGGAAGAGGAACTTAGTGTTGAAGCAATGAACGACAATGTTATGGGCGTCAATGAGAAGTGTGCAATAGAAGTCAGTGGTAACTCTTAGACAGGATAGCAGTGTGTTATCGCAGGAGACGAAAGATCTGATGAAGAAACGCCAATGTATGAAAGCCTGTAAGCCTACAGCTAAAATAAAACTCGCAAAACCTTCGAAGTTAATCAACAAGCGTAAGACAGCTGACATAAGGAACTATAATGTGGATAGAATGGAACATGCTCTCTGGAACGGAGGAAGCCTAAAAGCAGTGAAGAAACTAGGAATAGGCAAGAATCAGATCTATGCGTTAAGAGACAAAGCCGGTAATATCGTTGCTAATATGGATGAGATAGTTCAAGTGGATGAAGAGTTCTACAGAGATTTATGCAGTACCAGTAGCAGCCACGACGCTAATGTGAGAGAGAATAGTCTAGAGGAATTTTCGAAATCCCACAGGTAACACCGCAAGAACTAAAGAACGCCTTGGGAGCTATGCAAAGGGGGAAGGCAGCTACGGAGGATCAGGTAACAGCAGATTTGTTGAAAGATGGGGAGAACATTGTTCTAGAAAGACTGGCCACCCTGCATACGCAAGAACACTAACATTATCCTAATCCCTAAGAAAGGCGACGCCAAAGACTTGAAAAATTGTAGACCGATCAGCTTACTGTCCGTTGCCTACAAAGTATTTACTAAGGTAATCACAAGTAGAATCAGGAAAACCTTAGACTTCTGTCAACCAAAGGACCAGGCAGGATTCCGTAAAGGCTACTCAACAATAGACCATGTTCACACTATCAATCAGGTGATAAAGAAATGTGCGGAATATAACCAACCCTTATATACAGCTTTCATTGATTACGAAAAAGCGTTTGATTCAGTCGAAACCTAAGCAGTCATGGATACATTACGGAATCAGGGTGTAGATAAGCCATATGTAAAAATACTGAAAGATATCTATAGTGGCTCCACAGCCAACGTAATCCTCCATAAAGACAGCAACAAAATCCAAATAAAGAAAGGCGTCATACAAGAAGGTACGATCTCTCCAATGCTTATCACAGCGTGTTTACAGGAGGTATTCAGAGACCTGGAGTGGGAAGAATTGGGGATAGAAGTTGATAGAGAATACCTTGGCAACTTGCGATTCGCTGATGATATTGCCTTGCTTATTAACTCAGGCGACCAATTGCAATGCATGCTCACTGACCTGGAGAGGAAAAGCAGAACGGTGGGTCTAAGAAGTAACCTGCAGAAAACAAAAGTAATGTTTAACAGTCTCGGAGAACAGCAGATTACGATAGGTAGCGAAGCACTGGAAGTGGTAAGGGAATACATCTACTTAGGGCAGGTAGTGACCGTGGATCCGGATCATGAGACTGAAATAACCAGAAGAATAAGGATGGGCTGCGGTGCGCTTGGCAGGAATTCTCAAATTATGAACAGCAGGTTGCCACTATCCCTCTGGAGAGAAGTGTATAAAAGCTGTGTCTTACCAGTACTCACATTTGGGGGAGAAACCTGGAGGCTTAGGAAAAGGGTTCTGCTTAAATTGAGGACGACGCAACGAGCTATGGAAAGAAGAATGATAGGTGTAACGTTAAGGGATAAGAAAAGAGCAGTTTGGGTTAGAGAACAAACGCGGGTTACTGACATATCCTTACCATTATCCCTCAAGAGAAAAGTGTATAATAGCTGTGTCTTACCAGTACGCATGTACGGGGAAGAAACCGGGAGGCTTACGAAAAGGATTCTACTTAAGTTGAGGACGACGCAACGAGATATGGAAAGAAGAATGATGGGTGTAACGCTAAGAGGTTAGAAAAGAGCAGATTAGGTGTGGGAACAAACGCGAGTGAATGACGTCTTAGTTAATTCAAGAAAAAGAATTGGGCATGGGCAGGACATTAAATGAAGAGGGAAGATTACCGATGGTCATTAAGGGTTACGGACTGGATTCGAAGGGAAGGGAAGCGTAGCAGGGGGCGGCAGAAGGTTAGGTGGGCGGATGACATTAAGAAGTTTGCACGGACTACATGGCCACAATTAGTACATGACTGGGGCAGTTGGAGAAGTATGGGAGAGATCTTTGCCCTGCAGTGGGCGTAACCACGCTGATGATGAATTCGTCCAATAGCACTGCTAGACTGGCCTCACTAGATAACGTTCTAGCGTTAAATGTTGTTAGGTTCAGATTCCAATGGCGGCCTGTCCGGATCCGGGGATTCTTAGCACCCTATGCTGCGTCACAGGTCTGACTGCCGCCGTGGTCAGTTGCTTCGCAGCTGCTGGGGACTGAGGGCCGGTGTTTGGTTGTTGTAATCACATAGAGGTTGTGGCAAAGTACAGCACCAGGGTGGCCGATCCTGCTCAGGTGTGGGAGTGCGTTACCGGTTCTGGTCACGGGGATCCGCCCGCACTCCAGGCCTGGTTATGCAATTTTTTCAACACGTGGATTTTTATGCGAAGCATATTACTAGAGCTCAACCCAGCTCCTCAGGCGCGGCGGTGTCGCATTCAATACGACGTGACACCGTGACGTCACGACAGAGGAGAAACGGGGCTCCAACTCGCGCCGTCGCTCGCGGCGTCGCCTTCAAGGCTGACCAAGTGACACCGTGACGTCACGACAGAGGAGAAACGGGGCTCCAACTCGCGCCGTCGCTTGCGGCGTCGCGGCGGTATATGAGCAGCTGCGCTTGCCTCTGCTAGACACTCACGAGGTGAGATGCCTCCTGGAGACAGAGCTGCTCGTTGGAATGAGAAGCGGAGGTTGCGGCGTGCTACAGAGACTGTTTCTAGGTGGCTTTGCTACGGCGCAGCGACTACGCGCCCCGCATCGGACGCGGTGAGCGTCGAGCAACGCAGCGTTCGGCGCGACAACGAAATGTGCGCCAAAGCAAGCGCCGCACGCCTGAGCCGACGCCGACGACACCGGTTTTTCCGCGACACGAGCTCCTTAACGCTGTCGCGTTAAAATAAAAGCTAGTATGCCTCGCATCCTGGGCTTAACCTTAGCTAAGCCACAGCCAGTTCTTTTCTTAATCCGGTGGAAAATTGCGCGGCACCGGGATTCGAACCACGGTCCTCATGCATGCGAGGCAGATGTTCTACCTCTACGCCACCACTGCACCTACGTAGGTTTACTGCCTTTAATTCGGCCACAGAGACCACAATGTATGGTCAAGAAGACACTAATTGTTATCGTAGCATACGCAAGAAAATGAAAAAATAACAGGGGCCCGGAAACATTCAAGCGCACATATTATCGCAAGAAGATGGAACCGCAGACAGCCTGTATAAGGACTTCAAACCCTATCATGAGAAGCCGAAAAACAAGGACACCGAAGAAAACATAGCTGAAATTACTTGTACGTAGTCTCTGAATTAGAGAAATCGTAAATAATTGGCAACGAAAGAGGATGAAAAAACAACTTGCCGAAGGTGGGCAACGATGCACAGCCAGGTACAGCCACGCGATTACCACGTGCTCGGTGCGACCACCGCGCATGCTTTGGTGATACTGTCTCCCAGCTGAGAATCGATTTTGCAAGTTTGCAGGTGAACGACCTCGTACATGCTTAGTAACTCAGGGGACCAATTGCAATGCATGCTCATGACCTGGAGAGGCAAAGCAGAAGAGTGGGTCTAAAAATTAATCTGCAGAAAACTAAAGTAATGTTTAACAGTCTCGTAAGAGAACAGCAATTTACAATAGGTAACGAGGCACTGGAAGTGGTAAGGGAATACATCTACTTAGGGCAGGCAATGACGGCGGATCCGGATCATGAGACGGAATTAATCAGAAGAATAAGAATGGGCTGGGGTGCGTTTGGCAGGCCTTCTCAGATCATGAACAGCAGGTTGCCATTATCCCTCAAGAGAAAACTCTATAATAGCTGTGTCTTACCAGTACTCACCTACGGGGCAGAAACGTGGAGGCTTACGTAAAGGGTTCTACTGATATTGAGGACGACGCAACGAGCTATGGAAAGAAGAATGATAGGTGTAACGTTAAGGGATAAGAAAAGAGCAGATTGGGTGAGGCAACAAACGCGAGTTAATGAAATCTTAGTTGAAATCAAGAAAAATAAATGGGCATGGGCAGGACATGTAATGAGGAGGGAAGATAGCCGATGGTCATTAATGGTTACGGACTGGATTCCAAGGGAAGGGAAGCGTAGCAGGGAGCGGCAGAAAGTTAGGTGGGCGGATGAGATTAAGAAGTTTGCAGGGACGGCATGGCCACAATTAGTACATGACCGGGGTTGTTGGAGAAATATGGGAGAGGCCTTTGCCCTGCAGTGGGCGTAATCAGGCTGATGATAATGATGATGATGATGATGACCTCGTACAATTTCTTTTCGCTCCAATAGCTACGCTGTGCTGGAGCTCTAGCGAACCAAAACATTTTCTGACGATGAATAAATAAAAAAATTTGCTGGATTGAAAGACCCTGTTACTATGTTTGCTAAGTGCAGCGATTGCTCGCTGTTCGTGTTACATGCTACGGAAACTATGGAAAAGCTGACCTATAGCTTGAAGATAACAGCAGGTAATAATACAATACGATGCCATTCTTTCTATCACTACTAATGACAACGTATCTAAAACCGGAATAAAAACACTTTGGAGTGCCTGCAAACCGTAAATAATAGTAAATATGTAGAAGTACCTCGAGCGCGTAGTGTACCAATGCATCGCTGTATAGCTCAATGAGAACACTTTGTTCGAAACATGCAGGTTCCGTGTCACTATGAATTAATTTAGGCAGAACGGACTTTTGCGTAAAGGCTGTTCCTTGCGCGGTTATTCAGTTGTCAGCATCAATTAAAGACGTGCAAAAGTCATCATGTATTGTTTTCGTGGTATGCTACGTTAACAATTAGTGTGTCTTCTTGGCTATACTGTCACGTGGTGGTGACGTTGAATAACACAGTCGCAATACTGTGAACAAGAAAACTAAATTTTATTGGGCGAACCTGTGCCCACAAAACAGGCTACACTTATAGCGCAACGATAGCGGCGAACACGCTCGGCGATCGTCGAAAATCTGATCAGCGGGACAAGCGCGTCGGCTTTTATAGAGCAGTCGTCGAATGTTCCAGACTAATCGTTCGGACCCGCGTGCCTTCCACAAAGTTCTACACCATTCGCGTTACGCGATGAAATCAGATAACGCAAGGTTCGGCGACAACAGACAGCCGGGTAGAAGCATTGATAACTTTCCAGAAACATCGGATACATTCAGGCGCGTCCCTCACTGAGCGATTACAGTTGTTAAGTGGCGAAACGTGGTCGCCCGATAAAGATAAGTACACGTGTCAATACCCCCCTCTTAAAAACATCGACCCGATGCTACATACAAGCGAAATAAAAACACCCGTGGCAAAGAAAACAGCAACAAAAAATAAGGAATTTCGTCAGCGTCCGAAAAAGGGTTTAAGGCGCACCACGTGGACCACTTCAGATCGTGCGCGGCGCCGCTGTGAATGCGAAATGCCGTCTGGCACGACCTCATAGTCCAGAGCGCCAATACGTCGCATGACCTTCTATGGTCCGAAATAGCGTCGGAGTAGTTTCTCACTGAGTCCTCGTCGGCGTATCGGTGTCCAAACCCAAACACGGTCGCCGGGCTGGTACTCAACAAAGCGTCGTCGGAGGTTGTAGTGTCGGCTGTAGGTCCTCTGTTGGTTCTTGATCCGTAGGCGGGCGAGCTGTCGGGCTTCTTCGGCGCGCTGGAGACAGCTAGCGACGTCAACATTCTCTTCAGTGACGTGGTGCAGCATGGCGTCGAGCGTCGTCGTCGGGTTCCTGCCGTAAACCAGCTTAAATGACGTTATCTGTGTTGTTTTTTGCACCGCCGTGTTGTATGCAAAGGTCACGTACGGCAGGACCGCGTCCCACGTCTTGTGCTCGTCGTCGACGTACATTGCTAGCATGTCGGCGAGGGTCTTGTTCAGGCGCTCCGTGAGACCATTCGTCTGCCGGTGGTAGGCAGTTGTCCTCCTGTGGCTTGTCTGGCTGTATTGCAGAATGGCTTGGGTGAGCTCTGCTGTAAAAGCCGTTCCTCTGTCGGTGATGAGGACTTCTGGAGCACCATGTCGCAACAGCATGTTCTCGACGAAAAATTTAGCCACTTCGGCTGCGCTGCCTTTCGGTAGAGCTTTAGTTTCAGCGAAGCGGGTGAGACAGTCCGTCGCCACGATGATCCACTTATTCCTGGATGTTGACATCGGAAACGGCCCCAACAAATCCATCCCAATCTGCTGGAATGGTCGACGAGGAGGTTCGATCGGCTGTAGTAATCCTGCTGGCCTTGTCGGTGGTGTCTTGCGTCGTTGACAGTCTCTGCATGTCTTGACGTAACGGGCGACGTCGGCGGTCAGACGCGGCCAGTAATACTTTTCCTGTATCCTCGACAGCGTCCGGGAGAATCCGAGGTGCCCAGCGGTTGGATCGTCGTGTAGGGCGTGCAGTATTTCTGGACGGAGCGCTGACGGCACCACAAGAAGGTAGCTGGCGAGAACTGGTGAGAAGTTCTTCACGAGCAGGTTGTTTCGTAGCGTGAACGAAGACAACACGCGCTTAAATGCCCTAGGGACAACATCGGTGTTCCCTTTCAAATACTCGACGAGGCCTTTTAGCTCCGGGTCTGCTCGTTGCTGTTTAGTGAAGTCTTCCGCGCTTATTATCCCAAGGAAGGCGTCGTCGTCCACGTCGTCTTGCGGCGGGGGATCGATTGGGGCGCGTGATAAGCAGTCGGCGTCGGAGTGTTTTCTTCCGGACTTGTATATTACCGTTACGTCATATTCTTGTAGTCTGAGGCTCCACCGCGCCAGCCGTCCTGAAGGGTCCTTTAAGTTAGCTAGCCAACACAACGCGTGGTGGTCGCTGACGACTTTGAATGGCCTGCCATAGAGGTAAGGGCGGAATTTAGCTGTAGCCCAAATGATGGCGAGGCATTCCTTTTCAGTCGTGGAATAATTGCTTTCCGCTTTTGACAGTGACCGGCTAGCATACGATATCACCCGTTCAAGTCCTTCTTTCCTCTGGACTAGGACGGCACCGAGGCCTAGGCTACTGGCGTCAGTGTGGATTTCAGTATCGGCGTCCTCGTCGAAGTGTGCAAGTACCGGCGGCGACTGCATGCGTTGTTTGAGTTCTTGAAATGCGTCGGCCTGCGGCGTTTCCCATTTGAACTCGACATCATATTTCGTTAGATGTGTTAGCGGCTCCGCGATGCGCGAAAAGTCCTTGACAAAGCGCCTATAGCAGGCACACATGCCAAGGAATCTGCGCACTGCCTTCTTGTCGATTGACTGCGGGAACTTTGCGATGGCAGCTGTCTTCTGCGGGTCGGGGCGTACTCCAGATTTGCTGATGACATGGCCTAGGAATAGAAGGTCATCGTAAGCGAAGCGACACTTTTCCGGCTTCAGGGTGAGCCTTGCTGACTTGATGGCCCCTAATACTGTCGCAAGCCGCTTAAGGTGATCGTCGAAATTTCCGGCGAAGACGACGACGTCATCCAAGTAAACAAGACAGGTCTGCCACTTCAATCCTGCTAAAACCGTGTCCATCACGCGCTGGAACGTTGCAGGCGCCGAGCACAGTCCAAATGGCATAACCTTGAATTCATAGAGGCCGTCTGGCGTGATGAAGGCGGTCTTTTCGCGATCCCTTTCGTCGACTTCAATTTGCCAGTAGCCAGACTTGAGGTCCATCGATGAGAAGTATTTAGCATTGCAGAGCCGATCTAATGCGTCGTCTATCCGTGGGAGGGGTTATACGTCTTTCTTCGTGATTTTGTTCAGTCGACGATAATCGACGCAGAAACGTAGGGTTTGGTCCTTTTTCTTCACTAAAACAACTGGAGACGCCCACGGGCTTTTCGACGGCTGGATGATGTCGTCGCGCAGCATTTCGTCGACTTGTTGTCTTATAGCTTCGCGTTCTCGCGTCGAAATTCGGTAAGGGCTCTGGCGTAGTGGTCGAGCGCTCTCTTCGGTGATTATGCGATGCTTTGCGACTGGTGTTTGTCGAATCCTTGATGACGTCGAAAAGCAGTCTTTGTATCGTCGAAGCAGACTTCTGAGCTGTTGCTGCTTAATCACGGGGAGACTTGGATTTATGTTGAAGTCTGGCTCGGGAACTACGGTCGTCGGGGTAGATGCAACAGAATCCGAGAGGACAAAGGCATCACTGGTTTCCTGTATTTCCTCGATGAATGCGATCGTCGTGCCCTTGTTGATGTGCTTGAACTCCTGGCTGAAGTTTGTCAGCAACACTCTCGTGTTTCCTCCGTGCAGTCGAGCGAGCCCTCTTGCGACGCAAATTTCACGGTCGAGTAGTAGACGTTGGTCGCCTTCGATGACGCCTCATACGTCAGCGGGTGTTTCGGTGCCGACCGAAATAACGATGCTGGAGCGAGGCGGGATGCTCACTTCATCTTCGAGCACACTCAAGGCGTGGTGACTACAAGGGCTCTCCGATGGTATCGCTTGATCTTCCTACAGCGTTATTGACTGCGACTTCAGGTCGATGATTGCGCCGTGTTGGTTCAGGAAGTCCATGCCGAGAATGACGTCTCGTGAACACTGTTGGAGGATAACGAAGGTGGCAGGGTAAGTCCGGTCATGAATGGTTATTCTTGCCGTGCAGATTCCAGTCGGCGTAATGAGGTGCCCTCCAGCGGTCCGAATTTGGAGGCCCTCCCATGCAGCCTTAACCTTCTTCAACTGGGCGGCGATGTGTCCACTCATTACGGAGTAATCAGCCCCTGTGTCGACTAAGGCAGTGACTGCGTGGCCGTCGAGAAGCACGTCAAGGTCGGTGGTTCTTTGTCTGGCGTTGCAGTTAGGTCGTGGCGTCGGATCACGGCTGCGTCGTGTTGAACTGCAGCTGGAACGTCCCTTCGTCAAGTCGTCTTTCGTCGGTGTAGTCTAGGCTTCCTGACTCCGTCGGGACGGCGGCGTGCTCGGTGGTCCGGGACTACATTGGTGTTCTGTTTGCGGTCTGGGCTGGGATCACGGTTTGTCGGGGCGTCCTGTACATGGACGAAAAGCACCTCCACCAGATATCACGTGGTGGTGACGTTGAATAACACAGTAGCAATACTGTGAACAAGAAAACTAACTTTTATTGGGCGAACCTGTGCCCACAAAACAGGCTACACTTATAGCGCAACGATAGCGCCGAACACGCTCGGCGATCATCGAAAATCTGATCAGCGGGTCAAGCGCGTCGGCTTTTATAGAGCAGTCGTCGAATGTTCCAGACTAATCGTTCGGACCCGCGTGCCTTCCACAAAGTTCTACACCATTCGCGTTACGCGATGAAATCAGATAACGCAAGGTTCGGCGACAACAGACAGCCAGGTAGAAGCATCGATAACTTTCCAGAAACATCGGATACATTCAGGCGCGTCCCTCGCTGTGCGATTACAGTTGTTAAGCGGCGAAACGTGGTCGCCCGTTAAAGATAAGTACACGTGTCAATACTGTTGTGGTCTCTTTGGCCGAATTAAAGGTAGTAAATCTACGCGATTAAATTTGAGCGAGACACTCACGGGCCTTGCTTGCAGGGCACTGGCATTGTATAATTTACCTCTTGCGGGAATAACGAGCGATAACATGAAATTGAGTCAAAATTTCGGACGATCTGATTGTGATGTCATGCATGGCATGTCTTCATTTTCTGCCAATTTAGTTTTCACGGGATCAACAAAATGTATCATCAACAAAATGCTTCGTTTAGCTCGTCAAGTTCCCGGTCCAAATGTCCTATAAACATTGAAAATACCGAAAAGAGTAGGCTTCTGGAAAAAACAATTTGGTTAACTCGGCTAGTGTATACATTTGAAAATGTGTAAAAAAGCAGCGGAACGCATGACGAACCAGATGAAGCGGACAACGCGATATGCTGGACCCGTCATCTTCACTTGGGGAAAGCGAGCAAGCGCGATTGGTACTAGAACCTTATCACAGAAAGGAAAAAAGCAGATGACTGTGTCAGTGACACATCCTTTTTCTCTTCATGTTGCGGAGTGCCAATTTTAAGCTCACATATCTGTTAGCTGCCTGGCGTAGGTGGTGTGTTCATTCTGATTACATCTGCGCATGTGTGGCCATGGTGTATATATGTGCATTGTGGCGGGAGAATAAAAGTAATTGTTAGTAGCACTTCTGTGTGTTTCCCTCACATTTTGTGGTCGTCCTGGTTTGCGCTATTCTTTACAAGATAATAGGGTACTTCAGGCCCGTAAATTGGTGCCGCACTGTGTCCAGCAGTGTCCAAAGAAAGTGTATAGTTAACACGATACTCATTGTGGTGGCTTATTGGCTTTGGCATTGTGCTGCTAAGCATGTGGTTGATAGTTAGATTCCTGTCCATGGCAGCTTCATTTTGAAGGGGGTGAAATGCAAGCACACTCATGTATTTAGATTTAGGTGGACATTAAAGAGCTCATGTGGTGAAATAATTCCAGATTCTCCCACTACGGCATCTATCATAGCTGCGGTGTTGCTTTGAGATGTTGAAACCCATGAATAACCGCATTAAAAGAAGGTCATGTTGAATTCGTCAACATGACCTTAGAAGCTATATGCTTGCATCAGGGGTTGCGGAATGCAGTGGCCTGCCAACTCGGGTCAGGAGTACCTATTTAATGATTAACACATTTTCCTGTCAGTAAATGGCTCACAAGGGGCTCAAGGTTTAGACACTGTGAATAAATGTGTACACGTGATGATCATGTCTAGAATATAGTGCATAGGCATGTGCCTAAAACAGGTAATAATTCAAGCAAAAAATTTTTCCCTACACCCAGTTAGCATACAGCACACCTCTTGCTTACAGTGGGTTTGTCCGCAGTGCACTAGTTGGCAGAACGCCACTGGTTTCTGTGAAATGCACGCGAGCAAATTTGGCAATATTCTATACAGAAGAAAGGGAAGAAAAAGGAGGTGGAGCTTGTAACATTAACATATCATGGGATCTTGGCTCCATTATGGGACAAGGCAGGAGAAGAGCTTTGTGAATGCTGTTCAAGGCAATGAGAAAATCTGCTCTCGAGTGGGTTACTTGTTCAAAGTCCAAAAGAAGTTAATCAGCCATGTCAATGCAAGTTGATGCATTGATATGTTTACTGTGTAATGTATGAAAGTAATATACAAAGACTTGTCGGTGTGTAATCATTTGCAGAATTTAGCGACAAGCTATCTGCTGTCAGTGGGTCAAAAGATTTGCAGCCTTTGAGTAAGCTTATACTTCATGGACAGGGCCAGTGTTTTCTTGTTTGCCATCCTCGTGTGTGACTATTGTCCAGTCTTAATTATTATTTAAAGTAAAAAAAAAATGTCCTCCACCCTACAGCAGCACGCAGCTACAAAGTTTCTTCGGAGCTTCATGCTACTGTTGGGTGTATGACCTTTTCTTTTCACTTTCATAAAGCTTCCTCTAGTGCGTAAATTTCTGCAGAACTGATTTGAAATAACATTGCTTGTGCATTATCATTAAGATGCAGCACTGCTGCTATGTTCTTTGACAGCCCCAAATTGTTCTTGCCAGACCAGCCTGGTAAGATTTCTCTGACGCCATTGCTTAGTTCTCAGGAACAATTTGTGAGACACTTCCTCTTACTAACCAATATTTTATGTGTGCACTCGCTCATACTTATCGAGTCACTTTCTCCGATACTCACCTACATGCCTGTAGCACTTTTCAAAGCACTGGCTCACACATTTATAATGTTCACACCCATCTGTGTTGAAAACTTTCATATAAGGACAGTCTTATCCAGATGTGCCTTGGCTATTTGCAAGCCAACCTTTTCTTTCAGGAAATAATCACTATTCTCCATTTATATGGCTAATGTTTATGGGTGGCTTTCGTTATTGCAATATCAGCAGTTCATTTGATTTTTTCTGTTGTCTGTCAGGGTTTCTAAGTTGCAGATAAAACACAGGGAAGGCGGGAGATGGAAATGCAAGACGATGAGCAAAACGAGAAGAAGGTGAATGTAGGAGTAAACGTTTCAACAAGTGAACTTGTCTTCTTCAAGGCGAAGTATGCTTTCCTCGCCACAGTATATATAGGTAGGGTTTTTCAAAAGAGGAGAGGGTGAAAGGCAGGTGGTTGCGGCAGCAAGTGAAGGTGTGTGAACGTGTCGAATTGAGAATAAAGGAGTGCTGTGCACAAGGCCAGTGACGCGGCCGAATGTGAAGCACGTGTCCAAACCCGCGTGTTAGTCGGCGTGTCAACGGTGTCTGACACTCCAGCTGGAAAAATAGGAAGGGAAAAACGAAGAAAAAGTAAAAAATCTAGGAAACAAAACTACGTGTTGTTGTCTATAGCTCGAAATTCAGCATAGCGAATATATTCTAAAGCTCCCTTTGAAACCTTTATGCATGTTGGTTGCAATGAATTGAACCTATGGATAATGTATGTTTCTCTCAGTTTTCTTTCTCGTTCACAACGAAAATCTGTCCCCAAGATGAAGAGTTTAGGTTCATCAAAGTTATGACCTGGTTGGTTAAAATGCTCGGCGACGGCCTTGAGAAGTTCTTTAGCTGTGTCCGCGCGATGTCCATTTAATCTGACGTTCATTGATTGTCCTGTTTCACCGATATATTGTTGCTTACAGAAGGAACATTCAAGCATATAAATACCATCCGCACTTGTACAAGTGAAACTAGATTTCACTTCGTGTGTATAACTGCTTGCGGTGCTTTTAATTTTAATGTCACTTTGAAGGTGCCTACAGGTTTAGCACCTGCGGCGACAACATGCTTTTATTACGGGGTCAAAAGCGTGGTCATATGGTTTGCCGAGTGTATAAGTAGTCTTGTGTCACGAACTAAACCCTCAGTTGGAAGTTAGCGCTCACTCTGTTTTCCGTTCCTTTTCATTACCCCTACCTCCTTCCTTTATTGCTCTTCTGAGCTGCGCTACAAGCCTAAAACAGTTATTACGGGGGAATGCTGCTGGCTGAATTTTGCGTGCACTAACATGTCTTTAATGTTCCTGTGGCGGCGATAGGTAACCCTAGGTACATCCGGTAACGCTTTCCTCAGACGCTCGTTACTTGATAATATAGGGTGGTATTTTTGTAGGATGTTGTTTATGTTTGGGATCGCATTAGAATATTTTGTTATTAGGCTGGCGGTCTGTCAGATTCTGGTGTGCCTTTCTTCTTCGCCAATTGCGACTGTCTCTCCAATTTCGACGCGGCATCATAAGTTCCATCGAGAGCAACTTGGGGATCGTTACTTTCCCCAAATTTATCCAAAAATGCCTCCAATGAGTCCAAAGCAAAACATATACAGCATGTAGAAAACTGCACAAAGGATTGCTTCGGGATAAAACAGAACTGTACACTTTCAATGCATTTCTTACTTTGAAAGGAATCGTTGTCAGGCTTTCTAATTTTGTCAAAGTTGCATTCATTTCTTTTAAAATTTCTGCCAGTGTAGCTACTTTGATTTGCAATGTGTACTAGGTAACATGTACTTTACTTTTGTCTATGTCCAATTATTATCCCTGCTAAATGCTTGTCATTGTAGGAGAACCCTGGACCTCACAGGAGCTAGAGGACTTTCTCAGGAGCGAACTGCCATAGGACCTCCTGACTGGGATCGACAGTGAGAAAGATGACGGAAAGATAATTTCATTATGCCTTGCGGTCTGCTTTTTTCCGTCATGACAAGACAAGTTGTGGTGCATGACAACCTGAATTTGTGTGCTAGGCCATGCAGCCTGGTATTTATAGGTACGATTACCTTTTGAAAGCGTTGCATTGCAGTCATCTCTTGTGTCTGCTCACTTGACAAAAGAACAGCTCTGCTGATTGCATAATTTTTGTATTAGCAGCCTCTAAGAACCACCTAAGCAGGTGGCGCATGCACCAGGGGGTTGACGGCTATGAAACAAGTCCTTACACAGGTCCTTCAACATAATATACCCTATCACGGGCACTGCCTAATCTCATGGGTTGGGCGGGACAAGTGGTAATGGCGACATTTTCAGTTTTAGTATAAAAACATATTGTCACGTGGTCGTGACGTCAAAGAACACAGTAGCAATACTGTGAACGACAAAACAAACTTTTATTGGGCGAACCTGTGCCCCCAAAACAGGCTACACTTATAGCACAACGATAGCGGCGAACACGCTCGGCGATCGTCGAAAAATATCATCAGCGGGTCAAGCGCGTCGGCTTTTATAGATCAGCCGTCCAATGTTCCAGATTAACCGATGGGACCCCCATGTCTTCCACAAAGTTCTACACTACTCGCGTCGCGCATACATGCAATCAGATTACACAAGTTGCGGTAAAAGACAGTGGACGGAACCATCGATAACATTCCAGAAACTTCTTTTACATGCAGGCGCGTCCTGCGCTGCACGATAACATTTGTTAGGTGGCCAAACGTGCTCGCCCGATAATGATAAGTACACGTGTCATTACCCCCCTCTTAAAAAGCATCGACCCGATGCTGCAAATAAACGAAAGTAATAAATAAGCACTCGTAGCAAAGAAAACAACAAAATAAGGGAAGTTCGTTAGCGTCCGTAAAACGGTTTAAGACGCACCACGTGGACTACTTCAGGTCGTGCGCGCCGCCGCTGTGAATGCGAAGTGCCGTCTGGCACGACCTCATAGTCCAGTGCGCCAATACGTCGGATGACCTTGTAGGGTCCGAAATCGCGTCGCAGTGGTTTCTCACTCAGTCCTCGTCGGCGTATTGGGGTCCATACCCAAACACGGTCGCCGGGCTGGTACTCGACGAAGCGTCGTCGGAGGTTGTAGTGTCGGCTGTCGGTACGCTGCTGGTTTTTGATCCGTAGGCGGGCGAGTTGTTGGGCTTCTTCGGCGCGCTGGAGATAGGTAGCGACGTCAAGATTCTCTTCGTCAGTGACGTGCGGCAACATGGCGTCGAGCATCGTCGTCGGGTTCCTGCCGTAAACCAACTTGAACGGCGTGATCTGTGTTGTTTCTTGCACCGCCGTGTTGTAAGCGAATGTTACGTACAGCAGGACGGCATCCCACGTCTTGTGTTCGACGTCGACGTACATCGCTAGCATGTCGGCGAGGGTCTTATTCAGCCGCTCCGTAAGACCATTCGGCTGCGGGTGGTAGGCCGTTGTCCTCCTGTGTCTTGTCTGACTGCAGTTCAGAATGGCTTGAGTGAGCTCCGCTGTAAAGGCCGTTCCACTGTCGGTGATGAGGACTTCTGGAGCACCATGTCGCAACAGGATGTTCTCGACGAAAAATTTAGCCACTTCGGCTGCGCTGCCTTTCGGTAGAGCTTTAGTTTCAGCGAAGCGGGTGAGATAGTCCGTCGCCACAACAATCCACTTATTTCCGCAAGCTGATGTCGGAAACGGTCCCAACAAGTCCATCCCGATCTGCTGAAAAGGTCGGTAAGGAGGCTGGATCGGCTGTAGTAATCCCGCTGGTCTTGTCGGTGGTGTCTTGCGTCGCTGACAGTCGCGGCATGTCTTGACGTAACGGGCGACATCGGCGGTTAGGCGCGGCCAGGAATACCTTTCTTGTATCCTCGATAGCGTCCGGGAGAAACCGAGGTGCCCAGTGGTCGGATCGTCATGTAGAGCGTGCAGTACTTCTGGACGTAGCGCCGACGGAACAACAAGAAGGTAGTTGGCGCGGACTGGTGAGAAGTTCTTCTTCACGAGTAGGTTGTTTTGAAGCGTGAACGAAGATAATCCACGCTTAGATACCCTTGGGACAACGTCGGTGTGCCCTTCCAAATACTCAATTACGGCTTTTAGCTCCGAGTCTCCTCGTTGCTGTTCGGCGAAGTCTTCCGCGCTTATTATTCCAAGGAAGGCGTCGTCATCCTCGTCATCTTGCGGCGGCGGGTCAATGGCGGCGCTGGATAGGCAATCGGCATCTGAGTGTTTTCGTCCGGACTTGTAGGTTACAGTGATGTCGTATTCTTGTAGCCTGAGGCTCCACCGTGCCAGCCGTCCTCAAGGGTCTTTTAGGTTAGCTAGCCAACACAACGCGTGATGATCGCTGACCACCTTGAATGGCCTGCCATATAAGTAAGGGCGAAATTTCGCTGTGGCCGAAACGATGGCGAGGCATTCCTTTTCGGTTGTAGAATAATTGCCTTCTGCTTTTGACAATGATTGGCTAGCGTAAGCTATCACGTGTTCATGTCCATCTTTTCTCTGGACTAGGACGGCACCGAGGCCTAGGCTACTGGCGTCAGTGTGTATTTCGATATCGGCGTGCTCGTCGAAGTGCGCAAGTACGGGCGGCGACTGCATGCGTCGTTTGAGTTCTTGAAATGCGTCGGCCTGTGGCGTTTCCCACTTGAACTCGACGACACAATTAGTTAGCTGTGTCAGCGGCTCAGCGATTTGTGAAAAGTCCTTGACAAATCGCCTGTAGTAGGCACACATGCCAAGAAATCTACGCACTGCCTTCTTGTCGGTGGGCTGCGGGAACTTTGCGATGGCAGCTGTTTTCTGCGGGTCGGGGCGTACTCCGGATTTGCTGATGACGTGGCCTAGGAATAGAAGCTCATCGTAAGGGAAGCGGCACTTTTCTGGCTTCAGAGTAAGCCCTGATGACTTGATGGCCTCTAGTACTGTGGCAAGCCGCCTAAGGTGATCGTCAAAACTTTCCGCGAATACAACGACGTCATCCAAGTAAACGAGACAGGTCTGCCACTTCAATCCTGCTAAAACCATGTCCATCACGAGCGGGAACGTTGCAGGCGATGAGCACAGTCCAAATGGCATAACCTGGAACTCGTAGAGGCCGTCTGGGGTGATGAAGGCGGTCTTTTCACGATCTCTTTCGTCGACTTCTATTTGCCATAGCCAGACTTGAGGTCCATCGAGGAGAAGAATTTAGCGTTGCAGAGCCGATTCAATGCGTCGTCTATCCGTGGGAGAGGGTATACGTCCTTCTTCGTGATCTTGTTCAGACGACGATAATCGACGCAGAAACGAAGGGTTCCGTCCTTTTTCTTCACCAGCGCAACAGGAGATGCCCACGGGCTTTTCAACGGCTGGATGATGTCGTCGCGCAGCATTCCGTCGACTTGTTCTCTTATAGCTTCATGTTCTCGCGGCGAAACTCGGTAAGGGCTCTGGCAAAGTATTCGAGCGTACTCCTCGGTGATTATGCGATGCTTGGCGACTGGTGTTTGTCGAATCCTCGATGACGTCGAAAAGCAGCCTTTGTATCGCCGGAGCAGAATTCTGAGCTGCTGTTGCTTAATCACGGGGAGACTTGGATTAATGTCGTAGTCTGGTTCGGCAACCATGATCGTAGGGGTAGATGCGGCGGAATCCGAGAGGACAAACGCATTGCTGTTTTCCAGAATTTCCTCGATGTATGCGATCGTCGTGCCCTTGTTGATGTGCTTGAACTCCTGGCTGAAGTTTGTCAGCAACACTTTCGTGTTTCCTCCGTGCAGTCGAGCGATCCCTCTTGCGACGCAAATTTCACGGTCTAGCAGTAGACGTTGGTCGCCTTCGATGACACCTTCTACGTCAGCGGGTGTTTCGGTGCCGACCGAAATAACAATGCTGGAGCGAGGCGGGATGCTCACTTGATCTTCGAGCACACTCAAGGCGTGGTGACTACGAGGGTTCTCCGACGGTATCACATGGTCTTCCGACAGAGTTATTGACTTCGACTTCAGGTCGATGACTGCGCCGTGTTGGTTGAGGAAGTTCATGCCGAGAATGACGTCTCGTGAACACTGTTGGAGGATAACAAAGGTGACAGGGTAAGTCCGGTCGTGAATGGTAATTCTTGCCGTGCACATTCCAGTCGGCGTTATGAGGTGTCCTCCGGCGGTACGAATTTGAGGGCCTTCCCACGTAGTCTTAACTTTCTTCAACTGGGCGGCGATGTGTCCACTCATGACGGAGTAATCAGCCCCTGTGTCGACTAAGGCGGTGACTGCGTGGCCGTCGAGAAGCACGTCGAGGTCGGTGGCTCTTTGTCTTGCATTACAGTTCGGTCTTGGCGTCGGATCACGACTGCGTCGCGTTGACCTGTGGCTGGTATGTGTCGTCGTCAGGTCGTCTTTCGTCGTCGCATTCTTTCCTTCCAGACTTCGTCGGGACGGCGGCGTGTCGTTATGTCGTCGATGTAGTTTCTTCGGCGTCTTCGTCGGCGGCCGAGGATCTTCGACAGTTCGACGGACAGCAACCGCACCTCCATCGGTTGCTGCTTTTAGTTTTCCGGATATGGGCTCGCTGACCGTCCCCGAGCTGGGCCAGTGTATGGTCGGCGCTGTGGCGACAGGTAGCGGCCTCGTGATGGTGAACGCGACGGTCGTCGAGAGCTCCACTGAGTAGCCGCGAGGTAGTCAGCGATATCGCGAGGGCGTTCGCCTTGCTACGGGCGCGGAGCGTTGACGGCGAAACCTCGCAGTCCCATTTCCCGGTATGGACATCGTCGGTAGACGTGACCCGCTTCCCCGCAGTGGTAGCAGAGCGGGCGGTGGTCAGTAGCGCGCCAAACGTCGGTCTTCCTCGGGTAGCTCCGCTGGGCGACGGGTGGGCGCGCTGTCGGCGGCGGCGGCGGTGGTCGACGGAATTGCGGCGTTACAGGGCCCTGGCGCGGTCGCGGAGGAGGGCCTAGACGGCGTACGACGGCGGCGTAGGTCATCCCTTCAGGTTGGGGTTGCGGTAATTGAGGTTGCACCTCTGGAACTCCAAGCGACCGCTGAACCTCATCTTTGACGATGTCAGCGATCGAGGCCACTTGAGGCTGCGACGATGGGAAGATCTTCTGAAGCTCCTCTCGTACGACTGCCCTGATAGCCTCGCGCAGGTCTTCGGAGGCCAGTGATTGAACTCCGGCATAGTTTGTAGCGTTGGTGCGGCGGTCGAATTGCCGGTTTCGCATCTCGAGTGTCTTCTCGATGCCAGTGGCCTCGCGAAGGAACTCGTCGACAGGCTTCGGTGGGTTTCGTACCATACCGGCGAAAAGTTCCTCCTTTACACCACGCATTAGTAGCCGGACTTTCTTTTCCTCCGACATTTCCGGGTCGGCGTGGCGGAATAGGCGGCTCATTTCTTCTGTAAAAATCGCGGTGGTCTCGTTAGGCAGCTGCACTCGGGTTTCTAGTAGTGCTTGGGCCCGTTCTCGGCGTACGACGCTTGTGAATGTGTGCAGGAAGCCGCTTCGGAAAAGGTCCCAGGTCGTTAATGTGGCTTCTCTGTTCTCAAATCATGTTTATTTTTTCCAAAGAACTTTGGAAGGAGGCCCGAACAAAAAGTGGAAGCTAGTCCACTTGACGGGGGTTCGGGCCCCCTTTTACAAGGCACAGCGAAGGTGACAAGTCGACAGATAAACAATAGAATCAAGTATACATAACAACATAATAACTAGTTTACAATAGCACAGGCGTACAAATGAGAAGAAAACAATCTTATCAACATATAAGTGAATTTTACATTTTGTTATAAAGTTGTTACTCGACATGTACAAAAAAGTTGCGGAGCCTTGTTCTATTACTATTTTTTATCATTAATGTCTGTTTGTGTAGATAATTTATTAGCATAGGAAGAGAACAGCGAAGCATTTGCTCCCCATAGGATGTTCTCGAAAATGGTATTTGCCAGGGTTCCGTGCTACGAGTGTCATGTATCGGCGTTCGAATTGTCAGGTCTGCAAGGGAAGCTAATAAATTTCCAGGATTGTTGATGCTTTGTTTATATCTTATCGCCAGATGATACGAGTAAAGATTGTGAGTAGAAACTAAATTAAAACGATGAAAAAGTGGTTTAGTATGAGCGTGGTAATCGGCATTGGCTATATGTCGAAGAGCTTTCTTTTGGAGTACGAATATGCGATTTAAGTTCGTTGTTGTGGTTTTCCCCCAGACAAGGATACAGTAATTAAGATGAGAAAGGAACAGAGCATTGTAAATTTTTAGTTTAACCTCTTGTGGTAAAAAGAATCGAAACTTTGCTAAAATACCAACAGACTTTGCAATACGGGTAATAACATGATTGATGTGAAGATCCCAGGACATGTTTTTATGAAAATGGACACCAAGTGCCTTAACAGAGTCGACAACTTCTACAATGTCATTACCGAGGAGAATATTACCTTCTAGCACAGCACGTGATTGCTTGGTTGAAAACAGGATTGCCTTTGTTTTATTAACGTTTATCTCCAATGAATTTAGCTTGCTCCAGGAGTTCAATTTGTCAAGGCAATCGTTGATATCGAGGTGAAGTGTCGTAGTGTTAGAGTTTCGGAACAGTAGTGTCGTGTCATCCGCATAAATAACAAATGTCGGTTTCGCGCTTATCTTAATTATGTCGTTAATGTAAAAGTTAAATATAAGGGGACCAAGGATGCTCCCTTGGGGAACACCAGCATTCACATTTTTAAATGAGGAAAGAGAATCACCTATCACTACGGCTTGCTTACAAAATTTTAGGTAAGAGGTTAGAAGTCGTAGGGGTGTGCCTCGTATACCATACAGCTCGAGTTTTTTTAGCAACGTTATGTGGTTCAGGCGATCGAAGGCCTTTGAAAAATCTATATATATACCAGCTATAAATTCCTTCTCTTCAAAAGCTTTTAAAATTATTTCCTTTTGGTTTTATAAAGCGAGTTCTGCTGATCTGCCCTTACGAAAGCCACGTCCACGTCCACGTCCTGGCACCGTCTTCCAATGCGAAGAAGACATGTCGCAGTTTGTCGTCGCTGTTCCAGCTGTTGAGTGCAGCGACCCTCTCGTACGTCTCGAGCCAGGTTTCCGGGTCCTCGAATGTTGAACCGCGGAACGCGGGGGGCTCCCTGGGCTGCTGCAGCACGACGGGGGATGCTGGGGCTGCCATTGGGGTGGACTTGGTGGCAATCTTCCTGCTCGTCTCAGGTAGAAGTCCGTGCTCTGGGGGCAGTCCTTGCAGTCGGCGGCTAGCACGCTGGTCTTGGGCGACGTTGGTTTTGTCCTCGGGCTTTGGGCTTGGATCGCGGTTTTGCGGGGGCGTTCGGTACATGAACGCACAAGCACCTCCACCAGGTGTCACGTGGTCGTGACGTCAAAGAACACAGTAGCAATACTGTGAACGACAAAACAAACATTTATTGGGCGAACCTGTGCCCACAAAACAGGCTACACTTATAGCACAACGATAGCGGCGAACACGCTCGGCGATCGTCGAAAAATCTCATCAGCGGGTGAAGCGCGTCGGCTTTTATAGATCAGCCGTCGAATGTTCCAGATTAACCGATGGGACCCACGTGTCTTCCACAAAGTTCTACACTATTCGCGTCGCGCATACATGCAATCTGATTACACAAGTTACGGTGAAAGACAGTGGACGGAACCATCGATAACATTCCAGAAACTTCTTTTACATGCAGGCGCGTCCTGCGCTGCACGATAACATTTGTTAGGCGGCCAAACGTGGTCGCCCGATAAAGATAAGTACACGTGTTAATATGGTTGATTCCTCTTTCGCAGTAGTTTGTAGAACACGAAAGTCAAGTGTGTCTTCACAGAAGCTCTTCTATGTTTGCCTTGTGGACTCATGGTCCACGGTAGCGAAAGGCACACGATTTGCAGGTTGCCGACCATGTTGTAGGCGTGCTTGGCAAGGGCATACTATAGGTGTTCGGAGTCCTACTGCCAAGTCGCTTTGGCGAAAGTGTGAGCAGTCTGGCGCGACTCTGTAGTGTCTTGGGCAGCCAGTTGCAATGTACTCAGCTTCAGGAATGGAAGTGGCAGGGTTCGCAGCTTGCGCCGCAAGCGCGTGAAAGGGTTCTATTTCATGCTGGCGTGTCTCCAGCCGGACTAAAGCGAGATTCACCTGTCAACGTCATTGCCTTTCTGAACTATTTAGTGCAGCAGTTTTGCTAGTTGGTGACATCATGAGAGAAGCAGTAGGCGGTGTGTAAGCACTGATGACGCATGTTGAAGCTGCACTCCATAGGCGACGAGGTCTCACGCGCTAATCGGACGGGAAGGACAAATCATGTGCGGAAGCTGCGTGGTTACCTCAGTCGAAAGCTTACACTGCCTACATCAGGCTACACGGTGTTGAAGCCTCCGCTGCAGTGAGATAAACTGAAGCGCTCACTTTCAGTGCTCGCTAGTATCATGGTGCATTACTTTGCTTCACGTCTCTTACATGGAGGAGCCACCCCTGTCATCACAGAGCACATTTGACGTGTTCACGCCGACGTCACATCAGTTACACAAAGTTGATGGTGTACGCCGGCATAAAACACTTTCTTTTCTAAAACATTTTCCACACATTGTTTATATTTCGTGTCAGATTAGCCTATGATGTCTCGCCACCTACGGAGTGTAGGTTTAACATACATCAGCAGTGCTTACATGCTGCCTGCCGCTTCGCTTGTGATGGCACCAACTTAGAAAACTGTGGCGTTAAGTTGCGCAAAATAGGCAACAATGTCCATGGGCGAATTTCGCTTTGGTCGGGCGAGAGACAAGCCAGTGTGAAGCAGAATGCCTTTGTACGTTTGCGGTGCATGCTACCAACTGTGCCACTCGCATTCCTGAAGCTGAGCACATCACAAGTGGCTGCCTAAGACGCTGCGAAGCCAGACCAAAATGCTTATACCTTCGCTGAAGCAACTCGGCAGCAGGACGCCAATTGCCAACAGGAAGCAGCCGAGCGCGAGTTCACGAAGCGATTTATTAAAAACACGTTCGGTTTCCCTTGCACAGCTTTCGAACGACTGTGGTTAATGGTGGATGTGGACAGTGCTCCAGCGCGTGCAATGCAGTGTCTTTAGGGGATATTTCCCGGTCACAAGTCGTTCAACTACATTCGCTTGTGGCAATTGTCGAAGATCCCTGTGCAGTGGTAAGGTGCCATTGATGACTGCTTGAATCTTAATTCTTCATGTACAATAAACATGAAACCGTTTCAGTTAGGACATGTTTCACTTTAGTGTTTCATTGATTCCTATGAAAGAGCGATCAACCATATTTTTGCTAGCTTTTGTTTCCGCTTGTATTTCGAATGCCAAATTTTGCCTGGGTATGCAGCTTTAAGCTAGGCTTTCTGCACAGTCGACATTTTTTTTTTACTTTGCCTTAGTCATGGAGAGAATTTTGTATAACAATTCATTGTTTGTGTTATTCCGCGCTGGGCTCTCATTTAAGAAATTCGGAAGGGTGAATTGCTAGAACTGTTAGATGTAATGTCCACCAACAGAGGCATATGCAGCTCCTGCTGTTCCAGGATATTCTAGACGGTGTTTGTTGTGCGTGTTGAAATATAATGCCTAATGCAATTCTTTATATTCCAGATCTATGCTGCAACTGATGGCTCGAAAATTAGGCTGCAGCATCTTGTTTCGGGCCTCAGTGGATTCCCTTTTTGCTACATGTGAACCACTGTCTATTAGAGGCCAATTCAACTGAGGCGTCGCAACGTGACGGGAACGCTGTCAAGGGTCCCGGCAAAGGGGCGGATGAAGCCGAGGCCCGCTTTAACCCTCGAGAAGTTCGCCCCTCTAGAAGGTTTGCAATGTAGCGCGTTTAGATCTTATACTGTGACATGCAGTAAAATCCTTCAATTCACTGAAATATTGTTTCGACTTGGGTGGCTGACCAGTGCACAGTTCACTTATTCAGATTTTTGAACCTTGCATTGTTCATAAATCTAATTATCTGTTTCTCTTACAAGCTTGAGTGCACTTTATTTTATTTATTTATTTAAAATGCTTTCAACGCCCGAAGGCATTACAGAATCCTGTGGGCGAACACAACACAAAAATTGAGCAAGATACAAAAGCATCTTCAACATGGCGTTTCATGAATGGTGGTTTTATAGGTGTCAGTATCCAGGGTGGCTAAAACGGTGGTGGGAAGATGGTTCCAATCTTCGCTTGTGCTAGAGATGAATGCATTACTACAAAGTTTAGTACGTGAAGACGGCACACCAACTTTGAAACTGTGGTCAGAGCGACATGATATGTATGACGGTTGGGTAATAAGCTATTCTTTAAACAAAGGGTTGTGGTGGTAGATTTTATCAACGCGAAAGCATCTACGAAGGAAAGAATGTTCAAGCAACTTAAGTGTTTTCATTGAGGTAATGCTGGCATATTGGGTGTAGTTTGATAAGATAAAACGAGCTGCACAATTTTGGATGGCTTCTATGCTGTTTATGAGTGTAATATTAGCCGGGTCCCAAATGGCGCATGCGTATTCTATATTGGAGCGAACTAATGTTTTGTAGAGAGTTAGTTTCAGTGATGATGGTGCAGATGAAAAGTTTCAGCGCAAATAGCCCAAAATGCGATTGGCATTGCTACATATGTCGACATGCATGGGCCAGGAAAGGTTGCTGGTGATGTTTAGACCGAGGTATTTGTACGATGAGACAACTGAGAGAGGGCTATTGAGGAAATATGTATGCAGATTAGTAGTATTAGTACGCTATGATATGCACATGCTTTTACATTTGCTTACACTTGGCCGCCATTGGAATCTGAACCTGGCAACGTTTAACGCTAGAACTTTATCTAGTGAGACGAGTCTAGCAGTGCTATTGGAGGAGTTAGAGGGCAGTAAATGGGATATAATAGGGATCAGCGAAGTTAGGAGGAGAAAATAAGCATATACAGTGCTAAAAAGCAGACACATCCTCTGCTACCAGGGCTTAGTGGAGAGACGAGAACTAGGAGTCGGATTCCTGATTAATAAGGATATAGCTAGTAACATACAGGAATTCTATAGCATTAACGAGAGGGTGGCAGGTTTTGTAGTGAAACTTAATAATAGGTACAAATTGAAGGTCGTACAGGTCTACGCCCCTACATCCAGTCATGATGACCAGGAAGTCGAAAGCTTCTATGATGACGTGAATTTGGCAGTGAATAAAGTCAAAACAAAATACACTATACTGATGGGCGAATTCAATGCCAGGGTAGGCAAGAAGCAGGCTAGAAACAAGACAGTCGGGAAATACGGCATAGGCTCCAGGAATAGCAGGGGAGAGTTATTAGTAGAGTTTGCAGAACAGAATAATATGCGCATAATGAATACCTTCTTCCACAAACGGGTTAGCCGAAAGTGGACAACGAGGAGCCCGAATGGCGAGGCTAGAAATGAAATAGACTTTATACTCTGCGCTAACCCTAGCTTCATACAATATGTGTGCGTGCTCGGCAAAGTGAGCTGCAATGACCATAGGATGGTAAGAACTCGAATTACCCTACACTTGAGGAGGGAACAGAAGAAACTGGTACATAAGAAGCCGATCAATGAGTTAGCGGTAAGAGGGAAAATAGAGGAATCACGGATCAAGCTACAGAACTGGTATGCGGCTTTAACTCAGGAAGAGGATCTTAGTGTTGAAGCAATGAACGACAATCTTACGGGCATCATTAAGGAGTGCGCAATAGAAGTCGGTGGTAACTCCGTCAGACAGGATACCAGTAAACTATCGCAGGAGACGAAACATCTGATCAAGAAACGCCAATGTATGAAAGCCCTCTAACCCTACAGCTAAAATAGAACTGGCAAAACTTTCCAAGTTAATCAACAAGCGTAAGACAGCTGACATAAGGCAGTATAATATGGATAGAATTGAACAGGCTCTCGGGAATGGAGGAAGCCTAAAAGCAGTGAAGAAACTAGGAATGGGCGAGAATCAGATGTATGCGTTAAGAGACAAAGCCGTCAATATCATCACTAATTTGGATCAGATAGTTCAAGTGGCTGAGTAGTTCTATAGAGATTTATACAATACCAGTGGCACCCACAACGACAATGGAAGATAGAATAGTCTAGAAGAATTTGAAATCCCACAAGTAATGCCGGAAGAAGTAAAGAAACCCTTGGAAGCTGTGCAAAAGTGGAAGGCAGCTGGGGAGGATCAGGTAACAGCAGATTTGTTGAAGGATGGTGGGCAGCTTGTTCTAGAAAAACTGGCCACCCTGTATACGCAATGCCTCATGACCTGGAGTGTATCGTAACCTTGGAAGAACGCTAACATAATACTAATCCATAAGAAAGGGGTCGCCAAAGACTAGAAAAATTATAGACCGATCAGCTTACTGTCCGTAGCCTACACAGTATTTACTAAGGTAATCCCACATAGAATCAGGAACACCTTAGACTTTTGTCAACCAAAGGACCAGGCAGAATTCCGTAAAGGCTACTCAACAATAGACCGTATTCACACTATCAATCAGGTGATAGAGAAATGTGCGGTATATAACCAACCCTTATATATAGCTTTCACTGATTACGAGAAAGCGCTTGATTCTGTCGAAACCTCAGCAATCATGGAGGCATTACGGAATCAGGTATAGACGAGCCGCATGTAAAAAAACTGAAAAATATCTATAGTGGCTGCGCAGCCACCGTAGTCCTACATAAAGAAAGCAACATAATCCCAATAAAGAAAGGCGTCAGGCAGGGAGATACGATCTCTTCAATGCTATTCACAGCGTGTTTACAGGAGGTATTCAGAGACCTGGATCGGCAAGAATTGGGGATAAGAGGTAATGGAGAATATTTTAGTAACTTGCGATTCACTGATGATATTGTCTTGCTTAGTAACTCAGGGGACCTGCAATGCATGCTCACTGAGCTGGAGAGGCAAAGCAGAAGAGTGGGTCTAAAAATTAATCTGCAGAAAAAAGTAATGTTTAACGGTCTCGGAAGAGAACAGCAGTTTTCTATAAGTAGCGAGGCACTGGAAGTGGTAAGGTAATACATCTACTTAGGGCAGGTAGTGACCGCGGATCCGGATCATGATACGGAAATAATCAAAAGAATAAGAATGGGCTGGGGCGCGTTTGGCAGGCATTCTAAGATCACGAACAGCAGGTTGCCATTATCCCTCAAGAGAAAAGTGTATAATAGCTGTGTCTTACCAGTATACTCACCAACGGGGAAGAAACCTGGAGGCTTACGAAAAGGGTTCTGCTTAAACTGAGGACGACGCAACGAGCTGTGGAAAGAAGAATGATAGGTGTAACGTTATGGGACAAGAAAACAGCAGATTGGGTGAGGGAACAAACGCGGGTAAATGACATCCTATTTGAAATCAAGAAAAAGAAATGGGCATGGGCCGGACATGTAATGAGGAGGAAAGATAACGGATGGTAGTAAGGGTTACGGACTGGATTCCAAGGGAAGGGAAGCGCAGCAGGGGGCGACAGAAAGTTAGGTGGGTGGATGACATTAAGAAGTTTGCAGGAACAACATGGCCACAATTAGTACATGACCGGGGTAGTTGGAGAGGTGTGGGAAAGGCCTTTGCCCTGCAGTGGGCGTAACCAGGCTGACGATGATACTTGTGCCACTCTAGCACGCTTTCCTTGCGGCCATGCACTTGGGGTTCATCACGTCAGTTTACAAGACTGATTTGGCTCTCATAAGCAAATTGGACACAGAATGTTCATTTTTCTACATGCACCCGAAATTCTCTCGGCTCACTTGTCTGATAACATAACACTTTTGGTTTTTTTTTAAATCTTAGTAAAGCGTTTCAGTAAAATTCAGTCATAAAAAATTTATAGTTTGCATTCAACATACCACCACTACATGTTGAATGCAGTACTAATTGCAAGAGCCAGCTTAGGAACTGACAACCTGACAATAAACCCTTGTATGCTACCTCACAGCACCAAGAGACTGCCAAAGTATAGGCCTTTGTTATGTAATCTGTGAGAAGAACAGGGGGTTTGCAGGTGCTTTAGTTTCTGTTTTTTGCAAGGTACAGTATCATAGGTGTAGGATTCAAGGTGACTCAGCAGTGCATTTTACGTGCTATTGCAAAAAAAAGTGAGCTACCAGGTTAAGTTGGCACACAACTTGTAATGATCAGAAGCAGAACATCGTTTCCCATTTTTATTCATACAAGCTGACACTTCTTACCAAGGAGCAGCAGCAACCTCTTTACAAAAAGAGATTACAAGACGTTTGGCATTCCCTTGGCTATTTTTGTGGCAGAATGGTAGTTTAACATATAACAGTACAACATTCAAATGATATCATTTGTGCACTCACGATGGTAATCTTTCATAGTTCATGACCGGGCAGTCACGACAGAGAATCGAGAGAATGCTCGACGATGCACGACCACATGGCCACCACTGAGAGGTGAGTGAACAATGTTCTGAATAAACCTTTTGTCACAGGGTTATTTCACAACAAACTGCAACAAAATTTTGCTACCATGTAAACAAATGTAGTTTGCAACAGTGTAGGTATAAATCAAATATGTCCATGAAATTAGGTTTTCAAACAGCAGATGCATAAAAAATTCTTTACCTTGTCAAAGTTCGAGCGCCGCAATTACTGCTTGCATGAAAAACACAGATCCCGGACCACGGAGGATAAGTTTCTGGGTCTCCACACACGACAGCAGGACCCAAGTCCATGCGTGGTTCTTAGATCTGTGTCACATATGCTTACTACTAAGTTCCTGCGTAATATGTTGTGGTGCTATTCAGAGGCTACTCAAATACAAATATGTGCACGGAGCGCAGCCCTTCGCCTGCCGTTTTGTAGAAACTTGGACGAAAACATAATATAGGTAACAATGCCTTGAAGGTGGCACCTATCTTTGGAATTGGCTATATATCTGTGAGCAGATATTTTGTTTAGTAACATCAAAAAATGCTACTGCCATCAGTCTTAAGGATATCTATCTTGGAGACAGAAAAAAACAACATGATTACTAATCTACATATAATGGTGCCACCTGCTGGCTAAAAACTAGGCCAAAAGGGTGTTCTTGAAATATACAACAATGTATCCTACGAAACGTTTAGCTTTGCCCATAAGGACCACAATAAATGGCCCATTTTGCTCTGTTCGTAATGCCAGAACTGTTCGCCATAGCCAAGGCATCTTAGTCTCATATGAAGGAGCATCTTTGCAGCCAAAAATGAACCCTAATGCTGCTTCAAAAGAAAGCTAGCATGTTTTGTAGCGTGAAATGTACATTTGTGCACACTTCGCTGTGTTTTTGGTTTTTTCTCTAATTTTGGGAGTGGCACAGTCCCCTTACTACTCATTCTATTCACTCGGTTGTATTTTGCCCGTTTCAGTCACTCAGCGAGTCAGAAAGTGCATGCTAACAAAATACAGTGCCTCAGCACAATGCAACGTTAAAAATCTTGTAGAAATCAACTAAAAGGCACATTTGCAAAATTGTGCTATACAAGTTTATACCTTTACCTAAAATTGATACAGACATTAAAAATTGACGTAGGACCTATTGAACATGCAGGAATATTCCTACCTAACCTTGGGTCTGTCTGTTAAAGCCGCATTTTTTCCCCATCACATCCCAAATTTGCACTTTGTGTAGATTAGTTTAGAAAAAAATATATAATTGCACATTTGTAATCAGCACACACGATTAAATACTTCCTACAAGTTTATTCGTCTAACAGAAAAAAAAATGGGATGGTGAGTACCTACGTCCCCCTTAACCCCTAATGCCGTGACAAATTTCAAGAAATATTTGTAGAAGCATGTAATATTTTAAGGACCTGCATATATTGTGCTCTTTCTGAAAGTTCTGCTAAATTTTTTATTAGCCTTTTTGCCTAAATTGCAATAGTTCACAAGTTAACTCAGCATCAGCTTCAGAATATGCTCCGTGTGGTGGTAAGTCATCTCGTCACTGGCAAGTAAGGGGTTAAAGAATAACATGCCGCTACATTTTCGCACTAACACTGCCCGTTCAATACAAATATACAGCATGTCAGGTGTACCAGAATGATGTTCAGGAATAGCAAAATCTGCATGGGTGTAGCGACAGAGGGGTGGGGCATTGTCACATGGCTTGGAGCTTTTGCTCTTCATATCAAGCCTTAAGAGCATGCCCTGTGTTCAGTTCATTTGACATACAGGGGAGAGGATGCGAGAACAATGCCTACCTGCCATAGACTACTTGAACTGCCATTGAATTGGACTATTCCATATGATTGTATAGCGGAGACAGATATCCCAGAAATGCTCCTGTTTGTACCAGAGCATGCTTCTTGTCTGGCAACCTAGCCCAAGAGCACCCGCAGGGTCAGTTTGTGGAGCGGTTCCTGGCCTTATTGCCACAGCAGAAACAAGAGACCAGAGATGTTCTAGAAATGCAATTTGTTTACCCACAGGCTTTTGAAATTCCTTTATTTGTGCCAAGTGAATTCGCCCTAAAATGTGGTTTTGTCAAGAGTAACTATCCTGGAGGAATCTCGTCTCGCAAAAGAACATGACCTGTAACCACGAGCACATGCGGACTCTGTGTGTCAGTCATATAACTGACTGGCCAATGTTTTGCAATGTTCCATGTTCGTGATTTTTCCCCCCATCACAGCAGTCGTACAGTGTAATAATTAGCAAGAATCAATGGTACTGACTCATATTTTTAGAGCCATAGCCACACGAACTTCATTGCCAGCTAAGTGAAACTTGCAGGAGGTGCTTCTGCCTGACTGCGAGCTTCCATATCTTTTTGGCGCAAAGCCAAGATTGAGTACTGTCTTGCCACTTTGCAGCCAAATATAGCATTTTCATTCAAAATACAAATGGTCGCCGGACATGCCTGGCCGAACTTATCTTACCTTGCCCAGCATACATATTGAATCGTTAGTACAGTGTAATCTTTAAGTAATGCACTGCCATTGTAACTAACAATTGGCACTATTTTTTCCCTCAAGAGCTGCCAGTAATGGAAAATCAGCTGGACCCAACCAGCCAGAGCACAAGATCCCCCTCCTATTTGGATCGTGTCCGTAGGGACTACCCACCTCCACAATACAACAGACGGACCCCAATAAGAGGTAAGACCAAACATGTTACCATGACACAGTAGCTTGTGTTATTAAACGCCTTGGGAAGCAAGTCATGAGAGTCAGAGGCGCTTCTTATGCCACAAGGAAGAAACGGTGGCATAAATGGCACACGAACATATGTTCTAATGTAAAGAGAACAAACTGCAACTAGCATACACCACTGACACATACAAGGATTCATGCAAAGTTTTTTTTTGGAAGGAGTTTGTTACTCGCGCTCAGTGTGCTTACTCAGCTGGCATGGCTGCCTCACACCAGGCACTGCTAAGGAATGGACAAGGGAATCTCACAGATTTAAGTGTCCGATGACAGTCGGGACAATTGCACTGAAACCCAGTCATGGGTTGGCACTTGACCATGCCTTTCCCAAATTCATTGACGCCTTATATAGCCAACATGCCTTCCCTTCTGCACTTGTCTTTGTCTCCCTCAGGTGATATCTACCTCTCTTTATCACACCTCAGCTGGTGTTACAATCATTGCGCACTGACATTAACTTAGCAGCCAGGACTACATGTGCCAACAAATGTGGGAAGCATCAGTTCCTAAGCTGAATATTTCATATTCCCAAAGATGGACATGTTTGTTTGACAGCTGTTACATAAATCTGAATGTTTGAGAGCTTAACTATAATATCCAGTTCATTCTTATTAGACGGTGTACGGTCAAAGCGCATGGACGGCTCGGTTATGTGACCTTGACGCGGTATTTTAACGTGACCATGGTAAAGCCGATAGATAAATTTCAATCTGGACACCACCCTATGATGACCGCGTTTTTTTTTTCATCTTTGCCCTAGATCGTGAAGGAGATGGGCTCGAGAAGCACGAATAGGTGGAATAGATAAACATCAGGCTAATTTCTGTACCCTTTCTAATTTTGTAATTAAATATTGTTGATAAGGGCTCCAGATTTGGTCCGCATATTATAATTTTGTCCTGATGAGAGCTTTGTTTGCTGTTAACTTTACAGCGGGTGACGCATGAGGTAGCTTCCATTTGAAAAATACTAGTTTTTTCACTGCGTTACTACAACGATTATCTGTATGGGGTACCCAACTTAAGTTACTTATGAGTGTAAGACCCAAATAATTCACTTGCAGAGTTTTTTTAACATAAGCATATGTAATGGTGTAAGCTCGTTCTAAAAGCTTTTTTTTGTTACTAAATTTTATGCTCGCCGTTTTCGTAGTATTGAGCTTCAAGCCCCATTTGTCACACAATATGTTCTGATTGTATGCAATGCACTATTAAGTCAGACTTGGACAGTGTTGATTTATGCTGGTATAAGCAACACAATCGTCCGTAAGAAGTCAGATCTTTACAGCTCGTTGGACTCAAATATATATCATTTGTATAAAACAAAAACAACAGTGGACCGAGCACCGACCCTTGTGGTACTCCTGAGTGTACATCTGGTGTACCAGAGATGCAGTCATTAAGAGGAAGCTTTAGCTCGGATGCTCTTATCTAAATACATATAAAAGGAGAATTCGTTTTTCTCGGCAACCACTGCACCAAATTTGACGAGGTTGTTTGCATTTAAAAGGAAACCTTAAAATCTAGGGACTGCTGGTCTCGAATTCTTTATTTAGGTCATTAATTTTTCATTAAGAATCGGCGAAAATCAAAAATTTTCAGAAAATGAAACTATCAAGTTTACAACTTTAACTTGGCAATAAAAAACGATATCACAATTCCGTGAATTGTATCTAACAGTACATCTTAAGCGGACAAAATTGATATATGTCGCACAGGAATCTAAAAAAAATTAGTAATATTAGAATACAGCTTTTGCAGAACCTTTGTACACGAAGTAACAAATTCATGTAGGATAAAAAATGACATGCTATTTGCCCGCTTTGAATACTCTAATGGGTGGCGTTTACAGAACCGCGACATGTGTCCTTGATGCATAGGTATTAATCTGTAAATTTCGTGTATCTATTATTTTCAAACGCGAATTTTTGAAAATCTTTCACAAAATTCAGGCCCTAAATGGAAATTCCACTTTCAGCAGGCACTAGAATTTAACTTTATCTCTCAAATGCAGCAAATTTCATTAAAATCGGTCCGGAGGTTATCACAGAAAAACGTTTTTGCGTTTTACATGCATTTGAATAAGCCACGTCGTAGTTGGGCCCGAGCTAAAGCTTCCTCTTAACAGCCACGTATTGCTTCCATGAAGCTAAGTGGCATGTTATCCAGCGAACAATGTTGTGTTCAATACCAATAGCATACAGTTTAGTTACTACGTCATCATGCGGAACAACATCAAGCGCTTTAGAAAAGTCTAAAGACTGCGTCAATTTGACTCGTCATATTTAGTGAATTTACGAAATCGTTGGTTATTTCGACTAGCTGAGTTGTAGTGGACAGACCACACCTGAAGCCATGTTGATTGTTAGGAAACAGTTGGTTATTTTCTAGATGTATCATAATCGCCTTAAATATAATATGTTCATACAGCTTACAAATTGTGGATGTTAGGGAAACTGGTCTGTAGTTGTTTAATTCTAATGGAGATCCAGACTTGTCATTTGAGAATATCCTCGTGTGCGCCAATCGTCGGGTATCACAAGATTCTAACGATGTTGTACATATTTTATACGAATACTCTGTCACCCAGGTCGCATATTGTTAAGAAAACATTTGATATTTGATATGCCCCATGAAGTGAAAAATCCGGCATCCGTCCAGCGTTAACATCCGATCGTACGAAAACCCACGTGAATAGGTGATGGCAACCCGTTTCAATGTCAAATAAAGCCGGCAGGCCCACACCTAAACAATTGACTTTGCCCAATTTGAAAATTGAGTTGACCCGCGTTTAAAACAGACCTGGGCCACTCCTAAAATTGACTTGGCTCACCCCCCAAATTTGGGTGACCCACCCCACGAATTGACTTTCCCCAATTCGAAAAAAATTTATTTGACCCACGTTCAAAGCCGACCTTGCCCACTCAAAATTTACTTGGCCCACCCATAAAATTTGGTGGCCCACCCCTAAAATTTACGCTGCTCAATTCGAAAATCGAGTTGACCCACGTTAAAAACCGAACTGGCCAACCCTCTAAAGTTACTTTGTCCAATTCGAGCTCATGACAAAGGGATCCCGTCATGTGACAGTCACGTCACCAAGTAAGGACCATAAGTTGCAAGGTCACATGACCAAGTGAAGACATCATATGACAATGACACGTAACCTGGATGTCGAAATAGTACGGACGTCAATATAGTTGACACGCCCAGACACGCCATACCCAAACACGCCACTGCCTCCACAAACAACGCAAGAAATATCGCGCGGAAGTGCCATGATGCTTTCGCAATCAATGCACGTAAGGATATTTAGGTGCGTCTAACTTTATCTAGAGTGCTTCCACTAGTTCATCGCAGAGTCTTTTTCGAAAATATTGGCCAGCATGACCTATCATAAATTTACCGCAATCACGCCAGAGTCATTGGGCGATTAATACCACAGTAACGCTTCAAATGGCTGGAACAACAAGCGCGCACACTGATTCTTCCGCAGCGCCCGGCAGCCGCTGGCAGAAAAAGCGTACCGTGCGCAGCGCGCGCAAAGGAGGGTGTCGCTACTTTCCAGAATAGAGGTGCTTAGTCACGGGGAGGCCAATCAGAGCGCACACGGTGGCGCGTGCTCGAGCGTATGACTCGACGACCGGAGGGAGAAGCACGGTTGGTGCGGGAAAGTAGTTGGCGGCGTTTCCGGAGATAGAGCACGACAAGTGACCGTCACCATGATTGAGGTGGGAGATGAGACGCAGGATGGCACATCGATCTCGACAACGACAAGTAAAACGCTCCTCTCTCCTGACTTCAAGATATCGCGCACATAATCTGCTATGAACGTCCTGTACTAACCATCAAAAGTTCTCCTATAAGCGCTGTGTAGCAACCTGAAAAAGCCATTGTTACGAATACAAAAAAAAATCTATAGCATATCACCTAGAAGTCGCCGCACACCATCAATTTGTGCCACTTTTCAGGAGCTCTAGGGGCTAGGCTACCGTTTAGCCGTTTAGTAATGTACGTAACAGTTTAGTACTAGGTACCAGGTTACTTGAACTGAAAGCAAGCGTCACCTCTCATGATTAATCACGATAAAGTATCCAGCTGTTCGTCTAACCATGCCCCCCCCCCCACACACATACACAACTCAACTGCAAAGAGTTCATAGCTATCGCCTTGATGGGATGATTAAGGCGATCAGCCCAAGACAATTATGTCCAAGTCATCCACGTGCTTACTGGTCCTTGGCGTTAGAAAAAATTAGTCTACTCAGGATCCTTATAAGATAACAAAACGATTACATATTTGTCCAACATGTTGATCTGCTCTACTAGGCGGCACTATGAAGTAAACGGGCCGTTCCACCGCAAAATGTCCTGTTCAATCCACATTTCGCATTATTTCTAACAAAACGAGCTGGCAGGTTCTAACCCAAACGTAATGTCTGAAAAGAGGAGAAACTCAGTGTGTTTGGATGTAATAATAATAATAATATTTGGGGTTTTACGTGCCAAAACCACTTTCTGATTATGAGGCACGCCGTAGTGGAGGACTCCGGAAATTTTGACCACCTGGGGTTCTTTAACGTGCACCTAAATCTAAGCACACGGGTGTTTTCGCATTTCGCCCCCATCGAAATGCGGCCGCCGTGGCCGGGATTCGATCCCGCGACCTCGTGCTCAGCAGCCCAACACCATAGCCACTGAGCAACCACGGCGGGTCGTTGTTTGGATGTACCTGGCGAGCCTCGACTTGATGACGCAGATAGTCGGGCTTCCAGCCGAGGATAGATATGAAGGCCTCAATGACCACCATAGCCTCGTGCTTGTTTGGGCTCCATGTAGCCACCCATTGGTGCTGGAAAAGGCGGCCCTTCCACGACTCGCCCATGTTCTTCTCGAACTCGGTGCCGTTGACCAAGCTGCTCGCCTTGTGGACCTTGTTGAAGTGACCCGAGTCGGCACCATTCTCAGCTATGTCCTGGATGTGGCAGTGCACCGAGTGCTCGAATCGACCCGTAGACTTCGACTCCAGAGTGCGGCTCAATATATCCTCTGGTACGTCCCATGAGGGTGCCTTGCCGTCTGCGTGGTACCATACGAACACCAGGCCGAGGAGTTCCTTAGACATCCAGACATTCACCTTGGCGAAAGAAGGGGCTGCAGGAAGGAACGAGATCATTCATTGCGGCTTAAAATGCTCATCGCGGCTCATCGCTAGGATGCTCATCGGCTTAAAATGCTCATCGTTAGGAGGCGCATTGCAATGAGAACTGTGTGAATGAATGCTTTACAGAGTGGAGATAATAGATAGTCTTGCCGGTAGAAACACATATGACACAGTACTGTGTTGTATTGACGCTAAATTCGAACGATTTAATGCGCTCGCTGCTGAGAACAATAACCAGTGGCTCCGTCCATCTTGCTGGGAGATATTTAGTGCACGCAGGACTTTGGTAGTTTGCGAACTGGCCGAATGAACCCTTCAACCAATGTTGTGTGAAATCATCAGCTCTTAAAGTTTACCACGCCCACTCACCTTTGGCGAAGTACGGCACGTGGGTGCAAGATCCGCTTTTACAATCAAACTTCCATCCGTGGAAAGGACACTCGATGATGTCTCCCGCCACACGGCCCATCATTCCCAGGTGGGCGCCCAAATGTGGGCAGTATGCGTCGAATACGCGCGCCGTTCCGTCCTCACATCGGACTGCGACGAATTCCTGACCTGCGGAAAATCCACATTGCGTGCGTAAATATTAATGCAAACTATCGGTTCATTTCGTTCACTTTTGTTGTTATTTATCCTTGTTTGTCCAGAGTACGCTGTAGCATGTTCACTGTGATCACGTGAACTGGCTGTAGTTATAAAGAATTTCTCGTTCTGACGTGATAGTTGGGCGGAAACCCACAGCGTGGAGATAAGTAATTAAGGGAAAATGAGACATACAGCCAGTCGTAGCAATTGCTACAAAGAAAACACATATGGGTTCCTCGAAACAAAAACCTCGCAGTTGAAGAAAATTCGTCCTGGTCTGGGACTCGAACCCAGGACCACCGCCTTTCCGGCGCAGCCGTTCTACCATCTGAGCTAACCAGGAGGCTAGCAGATGGCAGAGCGAAGTCGAATTTGTCAACTCGAAGCAAAGGCAAGAGTTTGACATAATAGTTGTGCACTTCATCCAATAGTTCATCCAATTGCAGCGATTGGTTGGATGTCTCACTTTCCCATAATTTCTCGTTCTGCATAAAATTAGTTGGAAGTTGGCGCCCGTCATAGCGTTGTCGGAGAAGGCACGAAACGGTTGTCGCAGAATAATTTGTTCGTGCCTTCAAGAAGTGGTACTGCAGTTCCTATACGATCCACTGATGTAAATCGAACGGCGATAGCTTCCACGCGCCAGCAATGCATGCACTGGACTAGTGGGAATGTCGCCCTGGGATATTTATGTCGTGCGTAGTTCTCTTTTCCTCCATATCTACAGGACGACTACGATATGCACCTCTTATGTACCCATGTAGCGCATGGCTGCATTTAATTACCTTTCTCACTGCTTGCGCTGACCGCGTAGGGGCGTCAAAGGCTTTCATTTGTTGCAGTGAGATAACGAAAGCATATTTCCTTCCCCTAAAGCTTCTTAGCAGCTCTCTTGTGAGCCGTGGAGGTAAATCATACAATGTGTACGTTGTGAGCGAGCTGGTAAACGAACCCACTCTACTGTTGCTGTCGCTTTTACGGTAACTTTCAAAATTAAACATATGCGAGTATGAATCGGCTCACCAAACTTCCTATACAGGTCCGTTACTTTTGTTCATAGATCATGGGCGTATAGGTTTACAATGGTGATCTACATTTTAAAACAGCTACAATGCAGATGGCACAAATACTGTCTGCTTCAATTGTTGCATGTGCTCTATTTGAGCTCATCGACGTTATATTTTGCGCGTTCTGCCGGCGCAAAAGCAGCGCACTACGGTATTATCACTCCTGGCTCGTCGCGTTTTCGCTAGCGTGAGTACCGAAAGAATGCATATGTTGTTGCGGGGTAACAAAACCGTCACAAACTTGTCCCACTGAGATTCAGTGCACGCCAAACTTACTTTCTCACCACGACCGAGCTGCTTTTCTTTAACTGCGTCACAACGTCAGGAGCGGCGAGCGTACTTCAATAGTGTCCCAAAACGTAACTAGCAAAATTAATTACGATAATGTTCGGGGTCAGAGAAAGCGCCACGAACTTGTCCCAGCAATATTCAGTACATGCGAAACGAACTGCGCTACACGCCCGAACTGCTTTTCGCTAACTGCGTCACAAGTCTCGGTTGCCTGCCGTAAAACCCTAAATAGCTTGAAATGCGTAGTATAAGAGCAGCTGCCCCCGGACGCCAGGGCAGAGGCTCCGATTTGTACTGTTGAGTTACGTGCTCTCCCGTCTCTCCACTCCGGTCGACCTGACCGGCCGCTCTTTTGCTATGTTAGAATAAACCAGTTGTTCTGTTACCAGTCTTCTCATGCTTTGCCGGGACCTTCGGATGCTTCCAGTGCCCCAGGCCGCCAGGCCAACGCTACCCTTGGGGCTTGCGACCCATTGGCAATAACGGGCGTCAGCACCGAGACCCCAACAACTCGGGCCAGCGGTGCGATTACAACATCTGGTTGCCAGCGGTGAGATCGCGACAACGGAGGCCAGCAGCGAAGAGATGCGGTTGACTGTATGCTGAGCAGCACAACGACCATCCGGGAGCAGTGCAACGAGCCCTGTGTGATGACTGGTTGCCTGCAGCGGAACGACTGCGCTGAAGTCTTGGCTGCAAGGTTTGGTGAGTGCGGGACTTTCTTCTTCTGAGTTTTGCCAGGCTTTTGTTAGTGTTAGAAACAGAGCTGGTAATTGTGGTTGTCGTTGCTACCGGGTTAGTTTGCGGCAAGACAATAGTAGGCAGTAGAGAAAGCAGCATTCAGAGCAGCCATGGATTTGAAGTCGTTGCGCAAACCGAAATTGCTGGAGCTTGCAAGAGAGTTGGGTCTGGATGTCTCAGACAAACTCAGAAAACCAGAACTGCTAAGGGCTATTCTTGAGTTAGAAGCTGAGGATGACGAGCTGTCGGAATGCCTTGAGACCATTGAGGAGAGGGAGACGGCAAAAAGACAGGAGCGTGAACTTAAAGAACAAAAAGAGAAAGAAAAAGAAGAGCGCGACCGTCAACACGCGTTGGAAATGAAGCGTCTCGAGGTAGAGATAGAACGCGCTCGTAATGGAAGTCAGGCACACGGTGCAGGAGAACGAGTATTGTTCAAAATGACTGACCTGATGCGGCCGTTTAAGCTTGGAGAGGACATTGGTTTGTTCCTGGTTAACTTTGAGCGAACGTGCGAGAAGCAGGGGTTCTCTCGGGAAACGTGGCCACAGCGCTTGCTCACTTTGCTACCCGGCGAGGCGGCCGACGTAGTCGCTCGCTTGGAGAGAGAGGAGGCAGAGGATTTCGACAAAGTGAAATCGAGTCTGCTAAAAAAGTACCGGCTGTCAGCGGAGGCGTTCCGTCGGAAGTTCCGGGAAAATGAGAAAGGCAGAAGTGAGTCGTATACAGAGTTTGCCTACAGGCTAATGTCAAACATGCAGGAGTGGCTCAAAGAAGAGAAAGCGTTTGGTGACCACGAGAAAGTTCTGCAGTGTTTCGGGCTAGAACAGTTTTATAGTCGGTTACCTGAGAACGTGCGGTACTGGGTCTTGGATAGGCCAGACGTTAGTACGGTGGCTAGAGCCGCTGAGTTAGCCGAGGAGTTTGTGACGCGTCGGGCTCGTGGAGCTAAGGACGGTCAAAAGGGTGAATTTGGCTCCAAGTTTGAGAGGCCGAAGTTCACACCCATGAGAGCAAAGGGGGATACACGTAGTGCGGATGCGAGTGAAAGCAGTCCAACCGAACGTAAGGAGACGGCGGCAACCGAAGCCGAACGCAGAAAGCGGTTCGAGACGAGGCAAGCGCGCGTTTGTTATACGTGCCAGAAGCCGGGTCACTTTTCGGCGCAGTGTCCGACCGAACGTAAGGAGACGGCGGCAGCCGAAGCCGAACGCAGAAAGCGGTTCGAGGCGAGGCAAGCGCGCCTGTGTTATACGTGCCAGAAGCCGGGTCACTTTTCGGCGCAGTGCCCAGAAACAAAACCAAAAGTCGTGTTTTTTTCATTAGGCAGCACTGAAGAGAACATCAAGCTTCTCGAGCCTTACATGCGAGACCTCCTCGTGAACGGGAAAGAGTGCCGAGTGCTTCGCGATACCGCAGCTACAATGGATGTAGTTCACCCCTCTTACGTAGAACCCGATATGTTCACGGGCGAGTGCGCATGGATCAAGCAAGCAGTGGAAGCTCATAGCGTGTGTCTGCCGGTAGCAAAAGTGCTTATTGAAGGACCTTTCGGAGCACTTGAGACGGAGGCCGCAGTGTCATCTATGCTGCCCCCCCAGTACCCATACTTATTTTCAAACAGGTCCGATCACCTCCTGCGCGAGAAGGGGCTTTTGTTTGGTGGGGCTAGCGTTCAGGCCTTAACCAGATCGAAGGTTCGGGAGCTCGCTGCAAAGGCGGTAGATGCGGGACCGACGTTGTTGAACGATGAGAAAGGGTCAGAGGCGCAGCAAGCTAGTATTCAGAGCACGCCCGAACGGGATAAAATTGAGCCTGTAGCGTTAAAGGCACCAGATACTGGAGAGGAAATTCCCGATGCGGGAAAGTTAGAAGAGCTTCCGGTCGAGCTTCCGGGACTAGGCTCAGTGACAAACAGGAAAGACGCCGATCAAGTCATTAGTGACTTAATAAGTAAAGCATCGCTGTCGCCTGAGCAGAAAACAGAACTACACCAGCTCTTACAAGAGTTTCAAGGTCTGTTCTCTGAGAGGCCTGGTAGGACTTCTGTCCTTACTCATGACATAGAACTTACCTCCCCAGAGCCAGTACGATCCAAGGCGTACCGGGTGTCACCCCGCCAGAGCGATATTATGGAGGCTGAGGTAAAGAAAATGCTACAGCTCGGTGTTATTGAAGCGGGTGAGAGTGATTATACCTCCCCTTTGATTTTAGTTGAGGTACCGGGCAAGGAACCTCGTCCTTGCGTCGACTACCGCAGGCTTAATTCCATCACTAAGGATCAAATTTATCCGATCCCTAACATCGAGGAGCGCCTTGAGAGAGTGAGTAGCGCTCAGTTTATTTCCACCCTAGATCTTGTCAGGGGTTATTGGCAGGTTCCACTTACAGAAGAGGCTAGTAGGTGTGCGGCGTTCATTTCACCAATGGGGACATTCCGTCCTAAAGTTTTGAGTTTTGGTTTGAAGAACGCGCCATACTGCTTTTCAAGCCTCATGGATAAAGTGTTGCGGGGACAGCAAGAATTCGCTTTACCGTATCTAGACGACGTAGCGATATTCTCCGCATCCTGGCCTGAGCATATGGCCCACTTGCGGGCAGTGCTAACCCGCCTGCGCGATGCGGGCTTGACAGTCAAGGCTCCCAAGTGCCAGTTAGCACAGGCAGAGGTTGTCTACCTCGGACACGTGATTGGTCGGGGTCGTCGCCGCCCCTCTGAAATAAAGGTGGCCGCTGTGCGAGACTTCCCGCAACCGCGCACGAAGACCGATATTCGGTCGTTCTTAGGTGTCGCCGGCTACTATCAGAGGTACATCCCCAGGTACTCTGATATCGCGGCTCCCTTGACGGATGCTCTAAGAAAGACAGAGCCGCAAACAGTCGTCTGGGATGAGACGAAGGAAAGAGCTTTTAGCGCCCTAAAGAGCGCCCTAACAAGCCAACCTGTGCTACGATCGCCCGACTACACAAAAGGGTTCGTTGTTCAGTGTGATGCTAGTGAGCGAGGCATGGGCGTTGTACTGTGCCAACGGTAAAATGGAGAAGTAGAACACCCCGTCCTGTATGCTAGTCGTAAGCTGACCAGTCGTGAGCAGGCGTATAGCGCCACCGAGAAAGAGTGTGCGTGTATCGTGTGGGCCGTTCAGAAATTGTCATGTTACCTAGCTGGCTCGAGGTTTATCATTGAGACGGATCACTGCCCTCTCAAATGGCTGCAGACCATCTCTCCCAAAAATGGCCGCCTCCTGCGCTGGAGCCTCGCTTTGCAACAATATTCCTTTGAGGTGCGTTACAAAAAGGGGAGTCTCAACGGTAACGCCGATGGCTTAAGTCGAAGCCCCTAACGTGAAAATCAGCCTCAAAATTGCTTGTTACTGATGTTTTTCTTCCTGAGGCAGGATTTTTAACTTATTGCTTTTGTATAGTGTTTCAAAGTGATGATGTGCTTTTTAGTGCAATTTTTCCGATTTGTGGACGCGTTCTGAGTGCTGCTAAACTACTGTGAGGAACTAGGCAGCAGTATAAAAGGGGAAAGAGCCTGGCAGGGCTTAGTGAGGGTTGTGCCGTGCTTGCTGACTGAGCGGTTGACTTTCAGGCGTGGTTCTAACGCTGGCCGGAAACGAGAACAAAAATGTCAACTCTCCCGAAGTCACTTTGCAGTGTCGTGTGGGCACCTGAACGTGAGAACGAGGGCTTCTCTGTGCGCTGCGCTCAAGAAACGCCAAAGGACGCCCGACTTCGGTTATGAGCATCATCGAGCGACATCCCTCCGGACAGCGGATGCAGTCCCCTGACCATCGGGATCTCCTTCCCCCGGCGGGGCGGTCTGTTACGTTTCGCCTACAACGCGCGGTAATGCCGGCGCGGATGCAACGGACGCCGGGGCTTTGTTCAAAGCGGCGGACATTTTGGCCCGTTCAACGACGCCGCAACGCCTACCCGCCAAGCGTGTCCAGGCGTGTTTCAGTGCCACGTGTCTTCGTGTGTGCGTGTGTGTGTGTGTGCCCTCGCTTGTCAAAGCGCGGCAGCCGGGGAGCGGAGTTCCCCGAATGAGGGGCCTGGGGGTCTCTCGGCTCAACCGCTCGCGCCGTCGTGGGCCCCTGCTGCGCCGTCCCGTGACCTTCATCCCGTGACCTTCCCTCCTTCCCTTTTGGACCGCGACGCCGAGAGTATAAGAGCAGCTGCCCCCGGACGCCAGGGCAGAGGCTCCGATTTGTACTGTTGAGTTACGTGCTCTCCCGTCTCTCCACTCCGGTCGACCTGACCGGCCGCTCTTTTGCTATGTTAGAATAAACCAGTTGTTCTGTTACCAGTCTTCTCATGCTTTGCCGGGACCTTCGGATGCTTCCAGTGCCCCAGGCCGCCAGGCCAACGCTACCCTTGGGGCTTGCGACCCATTGGCAATAACGGGCGTCAGCACCGAGACCCCAACAACTCGGGCCAGCGGTGCGATTACAACAGTACCGAAAGAATGCATATGTTGTTGCGGGGTAACAAAACCGTCACAAACTTGTCCCACTGAGATTCAGTGCACGCCAAACTTACTTTCTCACCACGACCGAGCTGCTTTTCTTTAACTGCGTCACAACGTCAGGAGCGGCGAGCGTACTTCAATAGTGTCCCAAAACGTAACTAGCAAAATTAATTACGATAATGTTCGGGGTCAGAGAAAGCGCCACGAACTTGTCCCAGCAATATTCAGTACATGCGAAACGAACTGCGCTACACGCCCGAACTGCTTTTCGCTAACTGCGTCACAAGTCTCGGTTGCCTGCCGTAAAACCCTAAATAGCTTGAAATGCGTAGCAGATCGTCAAACAATATTTCTTACCTTTCCTAGTCCAATAGTGCAGTGGCGGGATGTCGAAGTGCACAAAAAGCGCAAGAATACAACGGGAGCCCAACAAGCAAGCCACGTCCAAAAGAAACTGGTCGCCCAACAGGCGAACTTCACATGCGCAGCCGGCCTGGCTCGCTAAGGTGGCGTGTCTGGCGCATGACGCATGCATATGGCGCAAATGTTTAGCGTGTTTGGCGTGCCGCTAGCTTGTTGCTAGGTGACGCAACAAAAATAAGCCTCAAATTATAAGTTAATTTTTACTCAAAACTTTTTAATTTTTAGCGGAAAAGAATTTAAAAAAAATAAAACGTCTAAATTCATTTTTTTTTCGGTGCTCGCGTCAGCTAACGGATGGGATCAACACTAGACGTGACGTGTTTGCTGTTGCCAGTTTTTGTCGAGTGTCCCCTCTTGTTCAATCGCAGCTATTCCAAAAAGCAAGAAAAAAAAAGCACGAGACATCTTGCACCTACAAAGACGCGGCGATATTTTCATGCTGTCACGTGACTGCCGCAGCGGCTCGCCGCCAGTTGGTGTGGCTGCTCTGCCGCAGCTGCGTTTGAACGCCGGCGCCGCGCCGCGCTCGTTTTACTGCTATTGTGCATGGGGGCTTTCTGCGGCGACGATCGCTCCGAGATAGCGCCGGAGTAGCGCGTGTCGTCTGTTCACCAATGATGTCATCGATAAGGCATGCGGCGAGCGCGTCAAAACAAAGCGCTGCATGAACGGAAGTCTGTCTGCGGCGGCTGCAGAAGCAGGAACGGCACTGCACCGGGACTATGCGAGGCTCGCCGTAAAAAGCGCTGCGGCCGAACCCGGACCAGCGTCGGGACCTTCCTATGGAAAGCCGCAGCTGTGCATTCTGAATCGCGGCCACGCGTCCACCGCGCGCTGCCTCTCGGGTTCTCCCGATTAGTGACGCATGCAGTCGCACCACTCTTAGCTCGTTTGCAACGTGCCGCATGATGAGATTGTCCGCGCCAACCAATATATCGCTAAACCAAACACATATACAGCTGCGTTCAAATTTCGCATTAGGAAGTATCGCAATCATCGGTAAATTTTTTTCACCCCCAAAGGTCATCCTAATCATAGAGTTTCACACAATTACTAAAGGAAACTGCGGCGCTGGTGTCTACGGGAGCTGCAAGCAGGATAGTTCAGCCAGCATGCGAATTATGTGTAGTATATGGATTTGCCTAAACTTGGTCCTTCTGGCTTTAACGGCTTCGTGTCTCTGCAAAGTGGTCATTTTAAAGAAAGTACTGCGTTATAAATAATGAAGTACACATTATTAAAGTTGTCAGACAGCAGAATTTGAACACAGGGCATCTAGCATAGAAGTCCGATATTGAAATAAGTATGCCACGAATGCATGCACAAGCGGAACCGCTGCAGCTGCGATTATGCTTGCAGAGACTTATCACCTTTTGTATTGAAAAAGTATATTTTTTTTTAGTTTCGTTCACTTTAGGCCCACAAAAACAGCAATAAACGAAGCCACAAGAACTTCTAAACCTAAACACGAAGATCAGACAAATTCATGTATTACTCATCATTCCCATGGTGGTCAAACGATCACAGCGCCATAAATCCCTCCAGTAATTGTAGGAAACTCTATGGTCCTAATGGAGCGCACTAAATATACCTTTCAGTATGTTCGAACTATAACTACAGTACAGTTGCACTTGATCACAGAGTATACCGCAGCCTGCGCGTCCCCGATCTGCGAGGGCGCTTTTAACTTACCTAAGATACAGGCCTCAGGGAGATACTGTAATTATGCATGTTCTTTGATGTGTATGAGTTATGCGTGTGTCGCATGACCTGTGTGTATAATTTTGTTTACCACTGAAATAACCTGGACTAGCATGCTGGGCGTGCTAGCAATCAAACCTCTTCACTTTTCATGAAAGAGCTGGAAACGTAACGGGCAACGTCCGTGATCAGGCGCGGCCGGTAATACCTTTCCTGTATCCTCGATAGCGTCCGGGAGAATCCAAGGTGCCCAGCGGTCGGATCGTCATGCAGGGCGTGCAGTACTTCTGGACGCAGCGCTGACTGAACGAGGAGGTAGTCGGCGCGGACTGGTGAGAAGTTCTTCTTTACTAGTATGTTGTTTTGAAGTGAGAACGAAGCTAATCCTCACTTAAATGCCCTAGGGACAACGTCGGTGTGCCCTTCCAAATACTCGACGAGGCCTTATAGCTCCGGGTCTGCTCGTTGCAGTTCAGAGAAGTCTTCCGTGCGTATTATTCCAAAGAACCCTTTGTCTTCATCGTCCTTTAGCAGCGGCGGGTCAAGGGGCGCTTGACAGGCAATCGGCATCGGACCGTTTTCGTCCGGACGTGTAGGTTACAGTGATGTCGTATTCTTGTAGTCTGAGGCTCCACCGCGCCAGTTGTCCTGAAGGAGCCTTTAAATTCGCTAGCCAACACAACGCGTGATGGTCGCTGATGACTTTGAATGGCCTGGCATATACGTAAGGGCGAAATTTCGTTGTAGCCCAAACGATGGCGAGACATTCCTTTCCAGTCGTAGAATAATTGCCTTCCGCTTTTGACAGCGACCAGCTAGCGTAAGCGATCACCTGGGCGAACCTGTGCCCACAAAAACAGGCTACACTTAAAGAACGGCGACAGCGGCGAACACAGTCGGAGATCGTCAAAATCTGAACAGCCGGTCAAGCGCGTCGGCTTTCATACATCAGTCGTCGAACGTTCCAGAGTAATCGCTGGGACCTGCGTGTGTTCCACAAAGTTTTACATTAATAGCGTCGCGCATACACGCAATCAGATTACGCAAGGTTCAGTCACAGACAGGGGATGGAACCATTGATAATATTCCAGAAACTTTCCATACATGCAGGCGCGTCCCGCGCTGTGCGATAACATTTGCTTGGCGGTGATACGTGGTCGCCCGCTAAAGACAAACACGTACACGTGTCAATATATATATATATTCCCACGTGTACTTGTTTGTCTTTCAGTGCAGAACGCACCTGCATGAATATCGGAACTTCTTCGAACGGTATCGATGGTTCTATCCGTTGTCACCGAGCCTTCTGTGATCTGATTGTATGCGCTGCGCGAATTGTATAGTAATAGGCGCGGTGCCAGCGATAATTCTGGAATCTTAGATGGCTCATGTAGAAAAGCCGACGCACGTTTAATTTGAGCGCGTACGTGTACTGGGATGGCACATAAGATACTCGTGAAATATAAGCATACGTGTTGATGTGACTTATATATATATATATATATATAATCATCTACAGCCTGGTTACGCCCACTGCAGGGCAAAGGCATCTCCGATACTTCTTCAACTACCCCGGTCACGTAATAATTGTGGCCATGTTGTCCCTGCAAACTTCTTAATCTCATCCGCCAACCTATGTTTCTGCCGCCCCCTGTTACGCTTCCCTTCCCTTGAAATCCAGCCCGTAACCCTTAATGACCATCGTTTATCTTCCCTCTTCATTACATGTCCTGCCCATGCCCAATTCTTTTTCTTGATTTAACTAAGACGTCATTAACTCGCGTTTGTTCCCACACCTAATTTGTTCTTTTCTAACCTCTTAGCGTTACACCCATCATTCTTCTTTTCACATCTCGTTCGTCGCCCTCAACTTAAGTAGAATCCTTTCCGTAAGCCTCCCGGTTTCTGCCCCCTACGTACGTACTGGTAAGACACAGCTATTATACACTTTTCTCTTGAGGGATAATGGCAACCTGCTGTTCACGATCTGAGAATGCCTGCCAAACGCACCCCAGCCCATTCTTATTCTTCTGATTATTTCAATCTCATGATCCGGATCCGCAGTCACTACCTGCCCTAAGTAGACGTATTCCCTTACCACTTCCAGTGCCTTGCTACCTATCGCAAAACGCTGTTCTCTTCCAAGACTGTTAAACATTACTTTAGTTTACTGCAGATAAATTTTTAGACCCACCCTTCTGCTTTGCCTCTCCAGGTCAACGAGCATGCATTGCAATTGGTCCCCTGAGTTACTAAGCAAGGCAATATCATCAGCGAATCGCAAGTTACTAAGGTATTCTCCATTAACTCTTATCCTCAATTCTTCCCAATGTAGGTCTCTGAATATCTCCTATAAACACGCTGTGAATAGCATTGGAGAGATCTTATCTCCCTGCCTGACGCCTTTCTTTACTGGGATTTTGTTGCTTTCTTTATGGAGGACTACGGTAGCTGTGGAGCCGCTATAGGTATTTTTCAGTATTTTTTCATACGGCTCGTCTACACCCTGATTCCGCAATGCCTCCATGACTGCTGAGGTTTCGACTGAATCAAACGCTTTCTTGTAATCAATGAAAGCTATATATAAAGGTTGGTTATATTCCGCACATTTTTCTATCACCTGATTGATAGTGTGAATCTGGTCTATTGTTGAGTAGCCTTTACGGAATCCTGCCTGCTCCTTTGGTCGACGGAAGTCTAAGGTGTTCCTGATTCTATTTGCAATTACCTTAGTAAATACTTTGTAGGCAACGGACCGTAAGCTGATCGGTCTATAATTTTTCAAGTCTTTGGCGTCCCCTTTCTTATGTATTGGGATTATGTTAGTGTTTTTCCAAGATTCCGGTACGCTCGAAGTCATGAGGCATTGCGTATACAGGGTGGCCAGTTTCTCTAGAACAATCTGCCCGCCATTCTTTAACAAATCTGCTGTTACCTAATCCTCCCCAACTGCCTTCCCCCTTTGCATGTCTCCCAAGGCTTTCTTTACGTCTTCCGGCGTTACCTGTGAGATATCGAATTCCTCTAGACTATTCTCTCTTCCATTATCTTCGTATGTGCCAATGGTACTGTATAAATCTGTATAGAATTCCTCAGCCACTTGGACTATCTCATCCATATTAGTAATGATATTGCCAGCCTTGTCTCTTAACGCATACGTCTGATTCTTGCCAATTCCTAGTTTCTTCTTCACTGCTTTTAGGCTTCCTCCGTTCCTGAGAGCCTGTTCAATTCTATCCACATTATACTTCCTTATGTCAGCTGTCTTATGCTTGTTGATTACCTTGGAAAGTTCTGCCTGTTCTATTCTAGCTGTAGGGTTAGATGTTTCATACATTAGCGTTTCTTGATCAGATCTTTCGTCTCCTGCTACAGCTTACTGGTATCCTGTCTAGCGGAGTTACCACCGACTTCTATTGCACACTCCTTAATGATACCCATAACATTGTCGTTCACTGTTTCAACACTCAAGTCCACTTCCCGAGTTAAAGCCGAATAACTGTTCCGTAGCTTGATCCGGAATTCCTCTATTTTGCCTCTTACCGCTAACTCATTGATCGGCTTCTTATGTACAAATTTCCTCCGTTCCCTTCTCAGGTATAGGCTAATTCGAGTTCTTACCATCCTATGGTCACTGCAGCGCGCCTTGCCGAGCACGTCCACATCTTGTATGATGCCAGGGTTAGCCTAGAGTATAAGGTCTATTTCATTTCTAGTCTCGCCATTCGGGCTCCTCCATGTCCACTTTCGGCTATCCCGCTTCCGGAAGACGGTATTCATTATCCGCATATTATTCTTTTCCGCAAACTACTAACTCTCCCCTGCTATTCCTAGTGCCTATGCCATATTTCCCCACTGCCTTGTCTCCAGCCCGCTTCTTGTCTACCTTGGCATTGAAGTCGCCCATAAGTATAGTGTATTTTGTTTTGACTTTACCCATCGCCGATTCCACGTCTTCATAGAAGCTTTAGACTTCCTGGTCATGATGACTGGATGTAGGGGCGTAGACCTGTACAACCTTCAATTTTTACCTCTTATTAAGTTTCACAACAAGACCTGCCACCCTCTCGTTAATGCTATAGAGTTCCTGTATGTTACCACCATATCCGCATTAATCAGGAATCCGACTCCTAGTTCTCGTCTCTCCGCTAAGCCCCGGTAGCACAGGACGTGCTCGCTTTTTAGCACTGTATATTCTTCTTTTGGCCACCTCACTTCACTGAGCCCTATTATATCGTATTTACTGCCCTCTAGTTCCTCCGATAGCACATCTAGATTTATATATATATATATATATATATATATATATATTGTAGTAGTGTGCAAACGCAGTCGGGACAACTGAAAGTTTTAATCAATGTGCGACAATGCGATAGGAGAGTGCTAAGCGACGTAATGAGTTTATGGAATTTCTCGCACATGTGTAGATGGAATACCTTGATCTTGAATATCTTGAGCTTTAGGCACTTCGAGTCAGTCAGAAATTGTAGGATAAGGGAAACTTACCTAAGGCGCTGACTGATTCGATTTTTCCTACAACAAGTTCCGTCGACTCAAGCACTGGAATCCAACCATTTGGAAAAACTGGCGGAAGAGCCCCAGACAGCAGCCTCCGTGATTTTGGTTTATGTGGCTGAAAAAAGTATTACATATGTTTTATTGATTCCGTGCATAATAAACAAGTCATTGTTACACTCATTATGCTGCTGACAAAGTGTCCTTTAGGTGATTATTCTGCGATGTTTTGCTGAAGTTGAAGGTTTGTCTGGTTTCAAGGTCACAATGCAACGAGCCTATTCATACGTCAACACTTGTTTCTGTCATCTTTGCTGTCCATTCTTTTTTCTAAATACGTAGGATTACGGCCGGCATCAGCGACTATCTGAGGTATGTGTTCTTGCACATTTCGTGGACCTAACAAATTTAATAAAACAGATTTGTCGTCTTTCTCACCTTTTTTGTGAGGCTACTCTTGGACATCATGATTTTCCAAAGGATAGCGCCGGCTGCTACGGCAACAACAAGCCCCAGACATTGATCGTAGACCGTGCATTGTATGCTAATCTCTGGCATGTGAAGGTGAAGTTCCGTTCTTTCACCGCTGACCGTTGCGTTCCTGAAAATTACGCATAAATTGCAATAAACCCATCAAAATAGCAGCAGCCTCAAAATCTTCTAGTTCGTACATTCCTACGAACTGCAGCGAATCTTTGCTTTGGCGCCAACATCAGAAGAAATAGCACTCACCGTAGTACGTACTGAAAGACGCTTGCTCGTTCGGTTACGATAATATCAGCGTGCTACCTATCAAAGCAGATATCTGTTATATCTCCGGTACCACCAACTTATATTTCTGACAGAATGCTGGTGACGGTCACGTTCCCTGACCGAATGAAAGTTGCCTGAGGAAATCGTATTTAAAGGCGGTAGTAAAAATGCCCTCAATAATTGTCGACCAATATCGGTATTGCCGCTTTAAAAGAAATCGCAGAACGTGTTATTTACACACGATTGTATCAATTCATAAAAGTTAAATATATTATCTCTGAACACCAGTTTGGCCTTTAGTCTGAAAAATCGGTGGAACCTGCACTACTGCAGATAAAAGAAAACGTATTTAGTAACTTTGAACAGCGACTTTTTACAGTGGGAATTTTTCTTGATTTCCGAAAAGCCGATGACTCGATCAAACACCAAATCTTGTTTCAAAAGTTAACGACATATGCTATCTGTGTGTTGGCGCTTGCACTAATAGAGAACTACCTTGAAGGTAGAATGCAATGCGCACAGCTTCACGAATTTCAGTCAGGTTTGGGCAATATAAACTTTGGGGTCCGACAGGGATCAATTCTGGGTCCTTTGCTTTTTTTTTATACATTAATAATATCACTAATATTCCTTTAACTCCTGCCATTGCCATGTGCGTCATGTACTTTTCTGGTGAGATCTTAACACATTAGAGCAGATGCTAACACCTGGCTTAATGTAAATGAGATTAACTTAAATGTACACGAAACACAGCACATAATATTTCGTCCGAAAAATACTTCGCTCTTTCATGACACAAAATAGAGCATCAACAATTCTGTAATACCACCCGTAGACTCTTGTCGATTTCTGGGAGTCCTTTCTAGGTTTGACCTCAGTCGGTCTGAACTTAATATATTGGTGCTAAGTTATCTAGATCTTTTGGTATGTTATTCAGTCAAATAATTTTTTGCCGTTACGTGTTAGGAAACCACTATATCTTTCATTTATCCACTCTCACGTAACATGTCATCACCTACTCTAGGGAACGTGCAGCATTATAGATTCTTACAGTCTTTCTTCTCCAAACAAAGAAGCTTAAATTGGTTGCTTCTCATCCGTCCTCATCGACAAATTCATTGTACGAAACCCTAAACATATTACCATCTTCACAGTTGTATAAGTTTCGCTTAGCCACAATGACTTTTCCGTGAAGTTAAACACAATTATGCCGCCTTTTCAAATAAATATTTAAACAGAGATGTGGTATACAACCTACACACTATTTCACTAACGGGGTCAAGACCAAGTACTAACTGTAGCGTAATGCATACCCACCCTTAATCAAACTCGCAAATGAAAACGCATCTATGCCTTTTTTTTTTTTAAAGCAACTTCTCCTGCCTCGCTTTAACCTACAATAGCTTTTCCATGACGTCTCATACAATGCTGAGAAATACCTCGGTGATTCATACTGAATGGCTAATTTGACGTATTACTCCTCTGTGGAATGCTTGTCCAATTATTGATACATGCACTGTTAGAGATTGTATAATCTTTTTCACTAACAATCGTGTTCCAGTGTTTTTATGTTCATTCTTGTTTGCATACCTGCGTAATGAGTACTGTAATTATTATTGTATCCATCATGTTTGTAATGATTTTGTTCCAGCTGTCAGACACGTAAGTCCGAGGTGAAGGCCTTGTCAGGAGACATAGGAGTCTTCTTTTACCTTACCTCGTGGCCATATTTCACATTGTCCGTT